>NW_027412088.1:16605701-16718201 GCF_047663935.1 Musca autumnalis | reverse complement strand
GAGTTATCTTGCGTACAATTTTTCCGAACATTTTGAACTTTTGTGGGGGAGGTACCCGAGGGAGTGGACCGATGGGGCTTTTCTTCGAATTTAAACTAAATTTTAACAAAATATTACGAAGACCTAATTTTGGAGCGAATCGGCAGATCCGTTCCAGAGTTATCTTGCGCTCAAGCCACTATATACGGTGCCATGGGAGTTTTTTGCGCCTTTCAGACAATTATCTCAGGAAGTATGAATTTCCTCCAGATGAAACTTGCGCCACCGTATAGGGGGCGGTGAATACAAGATGCTACAATAAAAATCAAAGCGATTCGAGACCAGGTCCTAAACCGAACTTTTTAGAAAATTTTGTGTGGGAGGTACTCAAAGAAGTTGACCAATTGAGTCCATATTGGAACCTCGTCTATGTATTGCAGCAATTTCACGCTGTGCAAATTATGGAGCAAATCGGCGTTTAAGTTTAGGCAAAATACTACGATAGCCAAAATTTGGTATGAAAGTGTATATACCCTCGTTAGCATAAATGCTGAGGGTATAAAAATGAGTTCTAATTAAGAGGTTTAGAGTCTCAAGCCAAGAGTCTGTTTACGTGCCATCCGAGTTCATGTTCGTGTCACGCGGACACAAATAGACGATACCTATTTTTTTAAGTAAATTTATTATAGAGAACAGGTCTTTATAAGGAAGACTACAGATCTTCATAAGCAAGACCACAAGCCTTCATTAAGAAGTCCAAAGGTCTTCACAGGGAAGGCCAAGGGTTTTCAAAGGGAAGACAAAAAGACTTTTTAAAGTAGACCAAAGGTTTTCTTAGAAAAGACCACAGGTCCTTATATATAAGATCACATTTTTCGCACTGAAACCACAGGTATTCAAAGACAAGACCACAGGCCTTCATTACGAAGGCCACACAGGGAAGACCACAGGTGTTCATAGGGAAGATCATAGGTCTGCATAGAGAATGCCACAAGTATTCAATGGGAAGACAACTGTTCTTCGTAGGGAAGACCAAAGGTCCTTCATACGGAAAGCACGGTCTTCATACCACCAGACCACAATGAAATATTTTTTTTCCAAATAAATGTGTAATTTTAAAAATTATCATTTTATTAAAGCAATTTTTAACAATTGTTATTTTCCCTCTTATTCTTCCATAGATATTATGGTCTCCATTAAGAAATTTATTCATACCCATATTCCTAAATTGCTGGCTGGCGAAACGTTCCTTGGAGAACATGTTCGTAAGTACAGAAAAGAAAATAAAAAAAAAAAACATCTCAAATTAAGAATTGTCAACAAAATGAAATATTCAACAAAAATCTTTTCCTTTTCCTCATTCTAGAACGATTTACATCGGGCCATGCAAAAGTCACAGTCAGCCTTGTCACAACAATTGACAATATTGTCCGCAACATTGTTGTGTTTAGTTTTTACCAGGTGAGTTTCCTTTTAAATCTTCTTTGATTGCTGCGCTATTCAACAGCATACAAGTATGACGTAGAGATTTTTCAAAATTATAAATAGATTTTTTTTTGTAAAAAATTTTCATGTTTGTTTATTTTATTCTCTCTCTTTCTTCTTTTTCTTCTTTGTTTAAGCGTTTGTGGCATACAACATTTTCAACGTGCCGGTCATCGCCATTTGAATTTATTTCAGTCCACCTATTATGTGGTGGTCACCTTTTCAACAGTGGGTTACGGTGATTTTGTGCCCGACATCTGGCCCTCACAATTGTACATGGTCATAATGATTTGTGTGGCTTTAATTGTCCTACCGACACAGGTAAGTAAAGTGGCAGCAGGACACATACAGGAGCCCAAAGTACACAATAACAAAAGACGGACGAAAGGAAAAAACAGAAATATTATGAAAAATAAACAGAAGTAAACCATATAATGTTTTCACTTTTGTTTGTCTTTCCTGTGAACGGATGGGTTTCTGTGGCAAACAAAGAAAAGTTGTATATGTATGTATGTAGGTGCCAAAGAACAGTACAAAGTAACAGTTCATTGAAAATAATACAAGTGGTATAGAGAAAATAAATATGCAGGTTTATTAAAATACATATACATATTTGTCCTTTTTATGAGGTACAGTGGTTTCTGACAGATTTATATACAGCTCGGTAAAAGGTTATAGTTTAATACTCTGTGTTCAAGGGAAGAAATTTGGGAGACAATTTATTTGTAGCATAGGAGTTGTATAGTTGTATTTCAAAATAGGGTGAACATTTTTTAAATTGTAGCAAATATTTAAAACTGTTCGAAATTTTAACAAAATTCATAAATATTTTCAAATTGATTTCTCCTCTTATTTCTCACACTGTGCAAATTAATGACGTCATATTTTAGCATTAAACTTTATGTAGGTCACATCTGTCAAAAGGTAAATGGCGGTATAAATAAAAAGGCATCAACCTAGATTTGGTATACCAAAGGTGGTTGGAAAGGCAGAGAAAAAAGTTAGCTTAAATTACATAAAAAACATTTAAGCCTTTGCAACACCATAGATTCTGTTGAAACAAAAAGGACAAGCACCACCACCTCGTCGTCAATGCACCCTGGAATTCAATGTTTGACCATCAATCAATTTCTTTATTGAATCTGTCAAATTCAAAAAAAGGAAATGCCAGTAACCTTTTAGCGTAACGAGAGAAAAATTAATAAAAAAAAAAAACAAGTAGAAATAAAAAATGCTTCACAAACAACAACAATTTTATGAAAAGAATGAAGTTGGCTGAGTTTTTTTTTTGTCTGCTCAGAATTGAGTTTACATAGATTGTTATATACTGAGACAGAGTAGTATTTTTTATCTACGCTCCTGCATAAATTTCTCAACCCCAAAGGCTGCAGTACGCTTTAAAAGTTATTTTCTTTGGAAAGAAATTTATATTTGAATGCAGTTTAACAGAAGTTAGTTCGTGTTTTTTCTGGAAGCTGAGAACAAATTTTTTTTTTCAATCCACATGACAAACGATAAAATGAACATTGGTACAAGGGCAGTAACAAAGCCTTAAAAAACTATTTTTGTTTTGTGTGTCACCGTTCTGGCATTTTGCAATCACTCAAACTTTGCAACAATGTAAAACGAAACGAAAAGAATGCAGAACAACTTTCAATGGCCTATGACCTTTTTCTAAGAAAAAGTTCAAAGTATGTTATATAGCATTGACAAGATGCAGAGTAAAAGATTTACGTACATACATATGAACATACATATTTGTAAAGTTTATTAATATTTTATTAGTCACGAATTTAAAAAAAAATTGTTGTACGTGACAAAATCATGGAGTTTCGGGGGAGAAAATATTTTGTATTTCATATTCTATATTTTATATTTTTTTTAATTTATATTTTATAATTTTTATTATATATTTTATATTCTATATTTTATGTTCTATAGTTTTTTTGCCTGTTTCACTAAGACGATTCGAATACAAATCCGTTCGAACTACTATCAAACTTTTGTTTGTTGAAAAATATTTGATTGATTTTTGTTTTCAATCAAACAAAAATTTTCTACAAAAACAGGAACTTGGTAGTAAATCGAACGAATTTGAATTCGAATCGTCTTAGAGAAACAGGCCATATATTTTATATTGTATATTTTATTTTTTAGGTGCCAAAAAATATTTTATATTTTATATGTATTTCATATTCTATATATTTTATATTGCATATTTCATCTTTTTAATTTTAGGGGACAAAAGAATATTTTATATTCCATATTCTAAATATAAATATAAAAGAGCAGTGAGGTGAGGTATTGACTGACTGACGGATTCAGCGCCCAGACGAAACCGCTGAAGCTAGAACGTTGAAATTTTGGGTGTAGGTTGCTGTTGGTGTGTAGGGGTGAGATAAGGATGGGTTTTTGGAAATTCAACCTAGAAGGGTACGAAAAGTACAAAAAGGTACTAAATATGGTACCCTTTGTATTAGGTAAATTTGGTATGAGTACCAAAGATGTACCAAAGGGTTTTGGAAATTCGAACTATAAGTGTACGAAAAGTTACTAAATTTGGTACCAATTGTATATTTTGAAGGGATATAGCCAGAATATTGAAATTTGGTATGGGAATCATGGTTGGGAAGTGGTGTCGATATAAGGAAATGGTTTTGGAAATTCTTACTTATGTGCACAAAAAAAACAAAATCGTACTAAATTTAGTACAATTTGGATTTGGTTGAACGGATAGAGCTGGAATATTTAAATTTGGAATGAGGGTCACTGATGAAGAGTAACTATGAAAGGTTTTTGGATATTCGAACTATAAGGGCATGAAAAGTACTAAATGCTACTAAATTTAGACAAATTTGGATTTGGGTGAATAGAATGAGGGTCACTGATGAAGAGTAACTATTAAAGGTTTTTGGAAATTCGAACTATAAATGTACGAAAAGTACTAAATGGTATTAAATTTAGTAGAATTTGAATTTGGGTGAACGGATAGAGCTGGAATCCTGAAATTTGGAATGAGGGTCACTGATGGTGAGTAACAAAGAAAGGTTTTTGGAAATTCAAACTATAAGTGTACGAAAAGTACTAAATTTAGTTCAATTTGAATTTGGGTGAACGCATAGAGCTGAAGTCCTGAAATTTGGAATGAGGGACACTGGTGGAGAGTAACAAAGAAAGGTTTTTGGAAATTCGAACTATAAGTGTAAGAAAAGATCTAAATGGTACTAAATTTAGTACAATTTGGATTTGGGTGAACGGATAGAGCTGGAATGCTGAAATTTGGAATGAGGGTCACAGTACTAAATTCTGTACAATTGGTATTTGCGTGAACGAGTAGAGCTGGTATCCTGACATTTGGAATTAAGATTACTGTTTAAATGTAGGACTGAGGTAGTTTTGGAAATGCATATTTATGGAAGAGTGCTAAATGAAACTACATTGGCTATAATTTGGATTAGTTTAGTTAGTAGTTTTATAGTTTTTTTTTTTTGTGATTGTGTAAAGCGGCAGGGGAACAGATAAAGCTGGAAAAGTGATGTGTGGTTGGGTTGCATATAAAGAGGTAATTTTTGAAACTTTTACCTATGTGCACGAAATGTTTGGTACCGTTTTGGCATTGCGTAAACGTTTAGGGCGGGAATTCCGAATCTTTGTATTAGGGTCAGTGTTTGTGTTTAGGTAAGAAGTTTTTAGAAATGCGTATGAAATCTAAAATTATGTATGGAGATCGCTGTGGCCCGAGTTATGGAGTTGGTATTGGAAATACCACTATAGGGGAACGAAAAGTACTAAATGGTACAAAATTTGGTGTTGGGTGTAGGAACTAAAGCTGGGATTATATAATTTAGAAATACGCTATTTGTACAAAAAATACCAAATGACAAACAATTTGTTATGAAGATCACTATAAGATTTGGGATAAAGTTCTGAGTTTGAAAACTTATATTGAATATTGATCCATTCATTTTATGCTAACGCGAAGGCGATTTCTAAATAATGTACTGAAATCAAGTAGCCAAACGTGAAGTATATTTTAGATTTTTTTTGTTCTGAACGCGGTATGCCATGTAGCACATTAAGAAACATTTTTGTAAAAAAATTTTACTACCCTTTCATGAATCAAATATCCATTCTAAAAAACGTGGATAGAAGTGCAATTTTTTTTTAATTAAACTTTTATATCCTATGAGAATTCAAGGTCTAAATTTAAAGAAAATGGGACAATATAGATTTGTTCGATTTTTAAAATAAACTTAGTCGAGGGGTACGATTATATGGGTATATACAAAATCGTGGATTTTTATGGTCATTTGGAATACCGTAAATTTTACTGACCAATTCGGGTTCTTGGTGAAACCGTTTTTTTGAAATTCTAAATACAGTGTACAGAACTAAAATGAATTAAATCAATTACATATTGGAATTAAAATAGGTCTTAGTACAACAGAATCTCCAGTGATCACCATTTTCATATTAAATATTGTTTATTTATACTTTTTTTCCTTTCCGCATACGAAGTAGGGGGCATTTGCTAGTATTTTATATTTTATTTCTTTTGTTCAATCTGACTCTGGGTCAATTTTCAGTTCGAGGAAAGTGGCTGCATCGATGGTATGTAGCCACAGATCCAATGGAGTAGGATGAGTAGGTTTGGCGGGGCAGTTAAAAAGGTGTTTGGTGTAGTGCGGGTCCATGCCGAATACTGAGCAGTTTTCTTGCACGGCGCGATCGATTTCCTCCCAATAAGAATTTAGGCGACTGCAATATCCTGAGCGTAGTTGAGCCACAACTACTCTGGTTTGTCGTGGCAGCTGACGCTAATTAGCTGCGATAGATGGGGGATGTCCTGTACGAGGACTTTATTCACACTATATTTGCTTATGACCTTATGAACTGTATCCGTGTGAATGCTATTTAAACCTGCTTGATATGCTTGTTGATCTAGGGGTTCTCTCCTGTATCGTTGGACCTCTCCCTCTATAGCGTGGATATCCTTACTGACGTGCCCGAATGTGGCGGGCCTAACCACCAGATGGTGATTGGGATGGTTCTCACGGTAACACCCAAGCAAGTACTGCAACAAAAGCCTCATGGCAGCCACCCTGTTGCTGCTCTCAGGGCGGCATTCTGACAGGTTTGAATCTTTTTCCAATTCGTATCACATAGTCCCGGGGACCAAACTGGAGCCGCATAGCTTACCACAGACCGAGCTGTCGCCTCATATGTGGTCAACAAGGTTTCTTTATCTGCACCCCAAGTACTGCCGACTAGGGACTAGAGGACCTTGTTCCTACTTTTCAGTTTGCCACAAATGGCGTGCGTGCACGACTTGAATGTAGTGTCGAATGTGACCCGTAAAATTTTGGGCAGTTTGTGGTCGGAATTCTGCTACCATCGACCACGACATTCATCTCTCTTCCAAACTGCGCTGTCCATGTGGTGAACAGAGTGGCTGTAGATTTTGTGGCATATTCCTCGAGCGAAAAAGGTGATAAGATCGGTTAAATAGAAGTTCGTTTCTCACAGATGTCATCAGGGAAGGTACCTGACGCCAGGATCATGCAATCATCCACATACGTTTCGATCTCGATGCCGTCTGGAGGGGGGATACAGGAGAGGTAGAGGTTAAACAGTTCCGGAGATATCACCTCACCTTCGGGAACTCCCTGTTTCACTCTTCGTGGTTTGGACTTCTTGTTCCTGAATTCCACGTACGACTGGCGTGGAGCGCCTGACTGTATCAAAGGCTTTTGATAAGTCAAGCGCCACCATCACTGTTCTATCATACGGCGGACTCTGGCTGAGCCCTTGACAAATATATGTAGAAATGGCGTGCAGCGCTGTTGTCGTGCTGTGCTGCTTACGGAATCCATGCTGATGATCAGCAATTTGTTTGCTTTTTTTTAAACTGGGAAGGACTAAGGCCTCAAGGGTCTTTGCTACGGGCGACAAA
The DNA here is from genome assembly GCF_047663935.1 of Musca autumnalis. Lineage (NCBI taxonomy): Eukaryota > Metazoa > Arthropoda > Insecta > Diptera > Muscidae > Musca > Musca autumnalis. The sequence goes on along the minus strand of NW_027412088.1, from coordinate 16,710,784 downwards.
AGCGAAATCGGCCTGTACGATTCACTTTTGCTGGCATCCTTGCCGGCTTCCGTAGCGGGTCCACCTTGCCCATTTTCCAGACTTCGGGAACAATGAGGGCAGCCGGCTAGCTATAAGTTGAGAACTTTAGTGAGATACTCCACTCCCGGCTCATCCATCTGCTTCAGCATTACCATGCAGATTCCATCAGGACCCAACGCTTTGAATGATTTATCGTCGCTGATGGCATTCGCAACATCATCCATTGTAAACTGTGGTGGTTCATCCTCGGCAGGAAGAGATCTGATGCAACGTAATTCTCTTCGCCCTGTCACTCTCGGGGTGCTCGACAAACTGTCAATAACTTGCGCACCTCTTCTGGTCAGTGAACGTAACGTCGCCAAACGTGACTGAGGTCTTATCTTCTCTTATTCCAGGGTTCGAGAGTGACTTAACCGTTGCCCAAAATTCACTTATACCGGCTCCAATGTTGCAACTCTTCAGATGATTTAACCACTTGTTTCGCTTATGTTGGCCGACCAGTCTGTTAAATTCCAGTATCAGCTTCCTGATTCTGGGGTCATTGGGGTTGGCTTGGCGAATCTCATCACTCTTATTTGCTAATCCCGTCGCCTCTGCTGGGAAGTTTGGTCTTACTTCGGGTATTCGACCAGCAGGGATATGGCGAGCGGCTGCAGCAGTGATGATGTATCGGAACGTCCTTTCCGTTACCCGAACATCAGAAGGATTGGCCAGTTCTATGAAGCGGTAATTGGTGAACTCTCTGAAACCCGACCAGCTTTCCCATGATTGACGAATGTGCGGCGTTCAGAGGTAATTAAATCGGGTGGGCTGCTAATGCAGACAATTATGGGGAAATTTCTGATCCAAGGGAAATGACGGGGTGCCGGGTAACGTCATTTGTCAGACCAGGTGACACGATGGTTATGTCTGGCGAACTTTGACACCCTCCCCTAATTCTGGCAGGGGCGTCCTAGCGTGACCGTACAAAATGAAGAGTTATCAAAATGCTCAGCCAGCGCTGAACCCCTCTGGTCGTTTCCGAGGGCCGAATGCAACCTCTCATGATGCTCATTAAAGTCCCCCAGGACCAGACGATTATGACCTTCCAAAGGCGAGCTAATGTCAGGCTCGTCATCTGAGATACAGCTTTTTCTCGGCGTGATGTATCCCAACAAAAGTTCGGATCCGTTAGTCATTATGTAACCCATTACAGAGTAATCTAAACAAAAATAAATACTTATATTATTCCTTATTAAGCACAGAGCGTGTGTGTCCGACTACAAATCAGACCCCGCCGGCTGTGTACTTTTTGTTAAAAAAATAACAAAGAATAGTTGGTGGTGCATATGTAAGCCTTTAAACAACTCTTAATGTTCGTGTGTGTGCGTTGAAAAAAGAAAACAAATTCCACCTCAACTGTTCTAAAAATAGAAAATATTTTTTTAGCTTATAGCTTATTTTTCAACTTCCAATGTGCTTAGAATAACTAGTTATTCTAGTGGTTATATAATAACTAGTTATTCAGAGCGATATGTCCTTGTTAAAATAATGGGTTAGTAGGGGGTTTTATAAGAGGTAACGACTACCAAAAAGTACTATAAAACCCCATTATTTAGTAAGGAATTTTTTTGCTGGGATACGTTCAGCAAATCTATCACGGCAGTTCCACACCTGACTGCTACCCCCATACATTCCATGTACGGGTCCTTGGAGACAGGCTCAAGCGAGATATGTAGGTCTGTATTGGACAAACTGGTGCAAGAGCAAAGCTAATTACCCACGTCTGGTGCGATCTTTCCATCACAACGCTGTAAACTGCAGTTGTTATTGAGCTTGGTTTCCTTCACCGCCGCGACCATGATATTCTTCCGACTCATGAAGTCCACTATTTCCTCTATCTTACCTCGGAGTCCATTGCAATTAATCTGCAAAAAGGATGCATTTTCTGGGATTGGAACAACAACGGCTGGTGTTAAATGCTGTGTGTGCGGTTGCTGTCGAGGGGACTGCGGGGAAGTTTCCAAATCTGATGACGAGGGAATTTCGTAATCTGATGACGACTCACTGGGGTCTGTATTCAGGCAGCATGCAGCAACAAAGTCCCTCACGTGAACAAGTCCAGAACAACCCCTTAGATGAACCTACTCCCGACATCTATTGCATCTCACCGAAGGTTGGATATGGGTGAAGATACGCATGTGATAAACCTATCCCAAATATATTGGTCCTGGGTTTTCCTCCGTCCCGGCACGGACCAAAAGAATTTGGAGCATGCATTCCGGGATATACTACTCCCAACACAGAATAACGAAACAAATACAAACATTGGCAGGTGGCAGCCGCTGGCCGCAAAACGTCATACATGAGAGATTTTTCATCTTTATCTTCATTAAAAATTTTTTCTTTCACAACTAGATTTAATTTCTATCCCTTTCCCTTTTATTTTCCAGTTTGAACAATTAGCCTTCACATGGATGGAACGTCAAAAATTGGGCGGTAGCTATTCCTCACATCGTGCCCAAAGTGAAAAGCATGTGGTTGTGTGCTCAACCACATTGCATGCCGATACGATAATGGATTTCCTCAACGAATTCTATGCCCATCCACTGCTGCAGGACTACTATGTGGTGCTGCTAAGTCCCATGGAATTGGATACAACGATGCGAATGATTCTACAAGTGCCAATATGGGCTCAGCGTGTAATTTATATACAGGTATGAATAGAAAACACATTAATTTTTGAGATGTTGGGCCAATTGTTACAGTTGCGGCTAATTTTCCAGCAACATGCAAACTCTCTCATTTAAACAACATTAATATTTTAACACAAAAGTTATGAGAGTTTTGTTTTTAAAAATACATTAATAGCTCACCTTTTATCCCCTTTGATGTTTGTTGGCAATGGTCTTCCGGTTTATTATCCCTTTTCCAACATCTTATTTTCTTTTTTCTCAGCTAAACTATTTGCATGACTTGTGGCCATAACTTTGTTTGGCCCAACTATTAACAACATCATTTATCACGGTTTCTTGTCTTCTTCTTCTTTTCCTCTTTCTCTCTATCCTCCAACTTCCACAGGGATCCTGTTTAAAGGATGGCGATTTAGCACGAGCACGCATGAATGAGGCTGAGGCCTGTTTTATTTTAGCCGCACGCAATTATGCCGATAAGACTGCTGCCGATGAACACACAATTCTACGTTCATGGGCTGTTAAAGATTTTGCCCCCAATGTTCCACAATATGTGCAGATATTCAGGTAAGTTATCAGCATTCATTCAAGTATCCGACCTTGCCACTGACTGGAGCATCCATCCCCAACCGTGGCATGTTTTCCGTGACGATGATGATGGTGATGGAAGTCTAACAACTTTATTTGTTGTTTGCCACATTCTTACAAACAACAAAAAAATCCCCTCAACCAAAAAGAATGTGGTCAACTACAAACAAAAAAAACAAGACAAAAAATAAACTCAATATGTGTATGTTAGTGTGTGTATGTGTATGTTGTAAAGCCATTGTTGATATCATTATTGTCATTGTTGATGTTGTTGTCTTTCTCCTCTATATAGACCTGAACATAAGCTTCATGTTAAATTCGCTGAACATGTCGTGTGTGAGGACGAATTTAAATATGCTTTGTTGGCTAATAACTGTACATGTCCTGGTGCCAGTACCCTGGTGACACTATTGTTGCATACATCACGGGGGCAGTAAGTATATTCGAACAAAAAAAAAACAAAAAATAATTAAAAAAACAACAGTACATTGTAACAGAGTAACAGACACATACATACTTACATGCATACATATGAATACTAACTAAGAAAATCAGCAAAACAGTTTTAAACTCCCGATAGACAGTGTCATTGCTTGTGGATAAATTATCCACGTTTTTATCCACCAACGTGAATATTTTATTCACAAGCGTGAATAATTTATTCGCCAACGTGAGTACTTTATTCACCAGCGTGGGTAATTTATCCACCAACGTTAGTGGAGGAATTGTTTATTGGTGTATTATTTATCCACCATTGTGTAGTATTCATTCACCAACGTCGATAATATATACATCCGCCAACGTTGATAGTATATTCACCAATGTGGTTAATTAATTCACTAACGTGTATATTTTACTAACCAGCCCGGATCCCACGGCAGCGGGTTCTCTGTACCGGTTTGATCCGGGACCACACAACATCAGCGTTCCGGCCAGCGGCTGCAACCTCAGTGTACAAATGTTGGTATTTCTTTCGTTTTTCTGTGTTGGGAGCAGCATATCTCGGAATGCCTGCTCCGAATTCTTTTGGTCCGTGCCAGGATGGAAGAAAACCCAGTACCAATGTATTTGTGCTCGGTTTGTCACATCCGCATCTTCAACCATGTCCAATCTTCGGTGAGATGCAATAGATGTCAGGAGTGGGTGCATTTAAGGGGTTGCTCTGGATTTGCCCACGCGAGGGGCTATGATAGGGACTATGTTGCTGCATGCTGCGCGAACACAGCCCCCAGTGAGTCGTCGTCAGATTACGAAACATCTTCGTCGTCGGATTACGAAACTCCCCCGCAGGCCGCCCACAGCAGCCGCACGCGCAGAATTTAACACCAGCCGTTGTTGTTCCAATCCCAGAAAATGCATCCTTTTTGCAATTTAATTGCAATGGGCTCCGAGGTAAGATCGATGAAATAGTGGACTTTATGAATCGGAAGAAGATCAAGGTCGCGGCGGTTCAGGAAACCATGCTGAACGACCATGCTGATCTGTACGTGTTGATGGTTTCAACGTAATAAGGAAGGATCGCACCAGATGTGGAGGTGGGGGATTAGCTTTCCTCTTGCACCAGTCTGTTCAATACAGACCTATCTCTCTTGAGCCTGCCTCTAATGACTAGAACATGGAATGTATGGCAGTCAGGTGTGGAACTGCCGAGATAGAGTTGCTGAACGTATACATCCCGCTGAGAAATAGCTGTATCTCAGATTATAAGCCTGACATTAACCCGCCTTTGGAAGGTCATAATCGTCTGGTCCTGGGGGACTTTAATGCGCATCATGAGCTGTGGTATTCGGCACTCGGAAACGACCAGAGAGGTATAGCGCTGGCTGAGCAGATTGATAGCTCTACGTTTTGCTCGGTCAATGAGGACGCCCCTACCAGAAATAGAGGAGTGTGTCACAGTTCGCAAGACATAACCATCGTGTCACCTGGTCTGACAAATGACGTCAACCGGTCATTTCCCTTCGATCAGACCATCTCCCCATAATTGTCTCCATCAGCAGACCACCCGATTTCATCACCTCTGAACGCCGCACGTTCGTCAATCATAAAAAAGCTGATTGGCCCAATTTCAGAGAGTTCACCAATCACCGCTTCAGAGAATTGCCCAATCCATCTGATGTTCGGGTAGCGGAAAGGACGTTCCGAGACATCATCAATGCTGCAGCCGCTCGCCATATACCTGCTGGTCGAATACCCGAAGTAAGACCAAATTTCCCAGCAGAGGCGACGGGATTAGCAAATGAGCGTGATGAGCTTCCTCGAACCAACCCCGACGACCCCAGAGTCAGGAAGCTGACACTGGATGTTAACAGGCTGGTCGGCGAACATAAGGGGAACAAGTGGTTAAATCACCTGAAGAGTTGCAAAATTGGAGCCGGTATAAGTAAATTGTGGACAACGGTTAAGTCACTCTCGAACCCCGGAAGGAGGGATGACAGGACCATAGTCACGTTTGGCGACGTTACGTTGACTGACCCGAAGAGGTGTGCAAGTTACTTCAATCGACTGTTTGTTGAGCACCCCGAGAGTGACAGGGCGTAGAGAAGAGTGTTACGTCGCATTAGATCTCTTCCTGCCGAGGATGAACCACCACAGTTTACAATGGATGATGTTGCGAATGCCATCAGGAACGCTAAATCATCCAAAGCGTTGGGCCCTGACGGAATTTCCATGGTAATGCTGAAACAGCTGGATGAGTGGGGAGTGGAGTATCTCACTAAAGTTCTCAACCTGTCGCTAGCCACCCTTATTGTTCCCGAAGTCTGGAAAATGGGCAGGGTGGACCCGCTACTGAAGCCAGGCAAGGATGCGAGCAAAGGTAAATCGTACAGGCCGATTTCGCTTTTGTCACCCGTAGCGAAGACCCTTGAGGCCTTAGTCCTCCCCAGCATTAGAAATAGCTACCAAGTTGCCGATCATTAGCATGGATTCCGTAAGCAGCACAGCATGACAACAGCGCTGCACGCCATCTCCACACATATTTGTCGAGGACTCAACCAGGAGCGGCCGTGTGATAGAACAGTGATGTTGGCGCTTGACTTATCAAACGCCTTTGATACTGTTAAGCACTCCACGCTGTTCGAGGACATCGAGCAGATAACCCTCCGGCCAAGTCTGAAACGTTGGATAATCAACTATATGTGTGGTCGCCAGTCGTATGTGGAATTCAGCAATAAGAAATCCAAGCCCCGTAGAGTGAAACAGGGAGTTCCCCAAGGAGGGGTGATATCTTCGAAACTATTTGACCTCTACCGCATTGAGATCGTAACGTATGCGGATGATTGTACGATCCTGGCGTCAGGTACCTACCCTGATGACATCTGTGAGAGACTGAACTCCTATTTAACCGATCTTAATACCTTTTTCCACGCGAGGAATATGCAGATATCCGCCACTAAATCGACGGCCACTCTGTTCACCACATGGACGGCGCAGTATAGAAGAGAGTTGAATATCTGGGTCGATGGTAGCAGAATTCCGACCACAACCTATCCCAAAATTCTAGGGGTCACATTCGACACCACTTTCACGTTGTCCGCGCATGTCACAACTATCTGCGATAAACTGAAATGTAGGAACAACGTCCTCAAGTCTCTAGCCGGCAGCACTTGGGGTGCAGACAAAGAAACCTTGTTGACCACGTATAAAGCGATAGGTCGGTCTGTGGTAAGCTATGCGGCGCCAGTTTGGTCCCCGAATTTATGTGACACGCAGTGGGGTAAGATTCAAATTTGTCACAACGCCGCCCTGAGAACAGCAACAGGGTGCTTACTCAAATCTACAGTGGACCATCTACATGAGGAAGCAAAGATTCTTTCAGTACAACAACATAATGAGATGCTATCGTTGCAGTACTTGCTCGGGTGTTACCGTGAGAGCCATTCCGATACACCCAGGCATGTCAAGAAGGATATTCATGCTCTAGAGACGACGGTCCAACAATATAGGAGAGCACCTCTAGATCAACAGGCATATCAGGCAGGTTTGAACAGCATTCACACGGACACAGTTGCTAAGCAATTATAAGCAATTATTGTGTGAATGCAGTCATCGGAGCACATCCCCCATCTATCGCAACTGAAGAGCGTCAGCTGCCACGACAAACCAGAGTAGTTTTGGCTCAATTACGCTCGGGATATTGCAGTCGCCTAAATTCCTATTGGGCGGGAATCGATCGCACCGTGCAAGACATCTGCCTAGTATGCGGCATGGGCCCGCACGATACTGCCCCGCCAAGCCTACTCATCTGACTCCAGTGGATCTGTGGTTACATCCCATCGAAGTAGCCAACTTCCTGGCACTGGAGATAGACCCAGAGCCAGATTGAACAGGAGAACGAACATACAAACATAATAATAAAACACTGTTACAACAACAACAACCAGCCTGGATAATTTATTCACCAACGTGGATAAATTACTCCCTAACATAAAAATTTTATTCGCCGGCGTGGAAATTTTATCCACCAACGTGAATATTTTATTCATCAACGTGAATACCGTAAAACGTATACACCAACGTGAATAATTAATTCACCAATGTGGATAATTTATTTCCTAACGTGAATATTTATTCACCAGTGTGGATAATTATTCAATCAACGTAGATAATTTATCTACGTGGATAACTATGGTGGGTAATTTAACTATCGATGCTGATTTATTCACTCACGTGGATAATTTATCTACAGGCGTGGATAATTAAATTACAAGGGGGGCGATTTATTCGCCAACTTGGAAAAAAATCTCTTCGATTTATATTTTATACACATTGGTGAATTGTGTTCCTCTGAGACCCACTGTTAATGCATTTTAAGTGAGCATTAATGCACAACCACTATCAAAGCCACAATCTCGTCGACGACGGCAACGACATTAATGGCAACAACATTGGAGCCACATAAATTCAGTTATTTGCCGAAAGCGACAGATAGTGGCTACCAACTGGTGAATATAAAACACAACAGCATTATCCATCCAATACAACGGTATTATGGAAATTAGCTAATGTTTTATGCTGCTGACCCAAAAACACAGGAAATTGCACTACTGGGAGATGAATATTTGAAAGATGAATTTTGAAAACTAATTTAAGCTAATTTTATAAAAGAAAAGCAAGGCAGGGGAAATATCTGTTAGCGACTACTCCTTTAATGTCTGCATTTAATATAACAATTTGTTACTCCCACTCGTTGCTGGCATAAATATTATTTACTTGTTTATCCAGTTTGTTGTCTTAATAGTTGAGGAACGAAATGGCTGCTTAATTGTTTGTTCTATCTAATAAATTATATAAACTTACAAATATTTATCCAAATTATGTCAATACCAAATTGATGAATGTCCTTTGACCATGTCAATATTATGTTAATCGTTTATTGTTTAATTAAGTTGTTAATACTAATTCAAAAGCTTTTAACAATGCTAAACAAACAATTTGATATGAACATTAATATTTTATCAAGATACCAGATATAAAGGACAATAACGAGTTACTGCTATCGTGATATCGCTCATTTACTCAAAGAGTGACATAACTCAAAAAATACGTTTTCTGAGTTAACAATTTCTATTTTTTCTCAGACTTCTATTTTATCTTGTGTCAAATTTTCATGTTGATATCTCTAAAACCCAACGAGATACAGCTCATTTACTACGGGTTTGACATAATTCAACAAAAAAGTTTTTTTGGGTTTAAGAACCACTAAAACAATTCAAATCATGCTTGATCTTACACAGAAATTTAGCACTGATATCTGTTAAGCTCTTTACAAAAGATGGTCCAAGTAGTCATTTTATTTTTTGTGTAATAACATTTTTAATTTGGGAAGTCAAATTTTAATCGCCAACTTAAAAAGCGTTTTTCTCGAAACTAGATTTTTTGAGATGTGTCACTATTTGAGTAAATGAGCGATATGTGGATATCCATATCGATTTCCTTCATATTAGCTTTGCGTTATGTCAGGTACAAAAGTGTCACATGAATTGATCGATAAGTTGGGGGTAGAATGGGAATGTCCTTTTTATAAGTCTAACCCATATACTATTCTCACTGATATCGGTACCCATGTATATGCAGGATCGCAGAGTGTCACAACAGCGGCCAAAATGGTCAAAACCAAGTACTTCGGGGTACAAATATATTGATGGGAATCGATAGAAAACATTCCAATTAGAAGGTCTTAATATTGATACGTCAAGTAGTTTTGTCTATATAAGGATTTAAATCTAATAATTGATGGAAATGTGCATATTTTCCCAATACAAATATCATTATTTTCTTCAAATATTTGAATATTTAAAGTAACGGTCATTATAAAACTAATTTTTAGGTTGTTTTGGATATTATAAATTTGGTTTCATATTTCATTGGAAGTAAATAGTGATCATATGATGTTTATCAAGGTCTGTAGTTCTTAGTTCATCAATTTTATTTATTTTTCGTGTTGTTGAAAACGCCAGTTACCCCTCTTTTAACAAAGCGTTTTACGGTGTCGCCTAAAGCCCGAAAACGAATGGACTGATCATCATATATTTTTGTGGGCTTATTAAGTACCTAAAATAATTTTAAAAATATGAAATTAAAATAAAAATAGGTAAAAAAACTTTTTAAGTTAAATGGTTTTATGTTAAACATACATTGCAATGTTTAAGATAAATGTACTAAAAACCAAAAAATAATAAAATAGATACAGTCGTGGGAATTATAAACATATGCATAGACTAGGCTAAAATAAAACCGTGGGGCACGTCAATTGTCTACAAATTATCGACTTAATGTGCGATAGAAGAATCGTTTAATTCGTCGTTAGGCAGTTGGCCCGCAGACGGTGAGGAAATTACTTACTATTTTCTTGCTCATGGAAATTCTAATAGTTATACACTCCATGTAAATAAAAGAGATGTTTCAAATAGTTTATCGTTGGACATTCACACTGCTGGCTGGCGAGGAATCGTTTCACTGCTCGTAGTTTCTCTTTAATCGACAAAGTACTACTCGCTCACCACTATGAAACCCTAAAACTCGCTTATAATCGAGCTTGCTAGCTTGTTTCCACATTCTAACCCTACTTATCACACGTCAATCGTTGTCGGTTGAACAACTGCCTAATTATAGTGTAACATTACAAAACAAACATTTTAATCAACGATTGTAGACAATTGATGTGCCCCACGGTTTTATTTTAGTCTAGTCTATGCATATGTTTATAATTCCCACGACTGTATCTATTTTATTATTTTTTGGTTTTTAGTACATTTATCTTAAACATTGCAATGTATGTTTAACATAAAACCGTTGAACTTAAAAAGTTTTTTTACCTATTTTTATTTTCTAGTTTTTAGTTTTTATTTCGCATTCTGTTTAATTCATTTAGTGCTTCATAATTGCGAGGTTTCTTGCCCGTAAGTTTATTGCAGTCCAACTCCTCTATACGTAGTCCCTGCAAAGATCTTACTCTACTAAGAGCCACGTAGGCTTGACCTCCTTCAAACAGTTTCGCACCTAAGTATACGACTGCGTGATCCACAGTGCTGCCCTGCATTTTATGTATTGTAGAAGCCAATGATACTATTAAAGGCAACATTCTTCTTTCAGCCGTCCCGTAATTGTACTTAGCTAGAAACTGTATGGCTTTCGGGTGTATAAGATGTACTGTATAGTGCACTGTATTCTTCTTGTCAAGCCCTTTTATTTGATACCCATATTGGTGGGATTGATAAAAAATTGTTATCAGCCATTTGGTAGCGGCGGCCATCTTAGATTTCAATTTTGCATAGTAAATTGTATTCTACTTGTTGAGACCTATAATTTGATACCCATGTTGATGGGATTGATAAAACCTAAGTTATCCGCCATTTTGTAGAGGCCGCCATCTTGGATTTTAATTTTATATAGTACATTGTATTCTACTGGTTGAGCACTTTCATTTGATACCCATATTGATGGGATTGATAAAACCTAAGTTATCCGCCATTTTGTAGCGGCCGCCATCTTGAATTTATAATGATAATGAATAAACCTAATTGTATTGTCACCAAAATCCAGAGTGTATACAAAATTTCAGATTAATCGGTTGACAGGAAGAGGGTGAAATTTGAATTACTAAATTTGACCCAAGAATAAATAATAAAACAAACGGGGTGAGCTAAATAAAACCATTTAAAAAATGGTAGACAGTCAAAATCGAAATTTGAAATTATTAACAAACAACTAAAAAGATATCATTCGGCTTTGCCGCTAGAGATATAACCTCAGCCTATGTTTATTAAAACTTTCAACTACGGGCAGATCGAATGTATTTAGGGACTTTTCAGTATTTTGTGGCCTTTTTGAAAATTTGAACTTGCCGACAAAAATGTGGATTAGAATTAAAGTTCAAAAGTGTTGCGGAGGAGTGACTTAAAGGAATGGACAGACATAGTCCGTTATTGAAGTGGATCTTATTTCGGGAGTCATATCTTTTCGATAGTCATTTCAGTGGGTCATCGAAAAACTTTTGGACCAGCATGCCAGGAAGCATCGATGTCCACGGAAAACATAATATCGCAGTAAACAGGACCATAACGAACAGCATTGGTATACAAGGATTTTCGGACACCTTTGGGCTGTTTTCTCAAGAAGTATGGACTTGCTCCCAAACAAGTAAAAACGTATCAGTCAGCTTTGCCGACAGAGATATACCCTCAGCCTGTGTGGATTGAACCGACAAAAGTATGGATTGGATTAAAGCTCAAAAATTTGCGGGAATATCGATAGATCGAGCTTTTTTATCACACTAGCCTACGAAAAACATAATAATATCGCTTTAAACAGGGCCACTAGAAAAACCTTCGGGCTGTTTTCTTAAGAAGTATGGACTTGCCCCTGAAAAAACTTTTACTGTCGTAATTCAGGCAGCGAATGCAAGTTGCTTCAACAAAAATCAAATTGATTCGAAAGCAGGTCATAAAGTGAATTTATCCAAAATTTTGTGTGGGAGGTACCCGATTGAAAAGACAAATTTATTAGCATGTGTAAAGTATGGACCAAATCGGTCCCTCCCATTAAGATTTATCGTGCGCACAATTTTTCCGAACATTTTTGAACTTTTGTGGGGGAGGTACCTGAAGAAGTGGACCGATATGGTTTATCATCGAACTTAAACTAAGTTTGCACAAAATAATACGAAGGCCACATTTTGGACCGAATCGGCAGATCCGTTCGAGAGTTATCTTGCGCTCCAACCACTACACACGGTGTCATAGGAATTTTTTTTTACCTTTCAGGCTATTTTCTCAGGAATTATGGACTTGCCCCTGAAGGAACTTATACCGTCGTATGTGGGGCAGCGAATGTAAGTTGCTTCAACAAAAATCAAAGTGATTCGAGAGCAGGTCTTAAAGTGAATTTATCCAAAATTTTGTATGGAAGGTACCCAATGTAGTAGACAAATATAGTCCATATTCGAACCTGATCTATATCTGGTAGATATATTAAGATGTGAAAAGTATGGACCAAATCGGTCACTCCCTTCAACACTTATCGTGCGCACATTTTTTCCCAACATATTTCAACTTTTGTGGGGAGGACCGATAGAACTTATCTTCGAACTTAAACTATGTTTGAACAAACTGATTTTGGACCGAATCGGTTGATCTAAACTGAATTTTTGCCAAATTTTGTGTGGGAGATACCCGAGGTAGTGGACCGATTAAGTCTATATTGCAATCTCATCTATGTCTGGTAGAAATTTAACGATGTGGAAATATGGACTATAACGTTTACTCCCTTCAAGAGTTATCATGCGCACAATTTTTCCGAACTTTTTTTTAAAATTTTGTGGAGTTGATACCTGAAGTTGCGGACCAATATGGCTTATCTTCGAACTTAAACTAAGTTTGGATAAAGTTATACAAATGCCAAATTTTACCTTACGATCCAACCACTACACACGGTGTAATGGTTATTTTTTTGCAACTTTCAGACTATTTTATCAGGAAGTATGGACTTGCCACTGATGAAATTTGTAACGTAGTATAAGAGACAGTGAATACAAGTTGGTACAGCAAAAATCAAAGCAATTCGAGAGCAGTTTCTAAACTGAACTTTGCGAAATTTTGTGTGAGAAGTACCCAAAGAAGTGGACCGATTGAGTCTATATTGGCACCCATCTAAGTCTGGTAGAAATTTCACGATATGGAAAGGAAAATTCTCTTATTCAAAGGCAAATTTTGTATGTATTCAATAAGCTCACAAAAATATATGAAGTCCATAATTTTAATCAAAAAAGTTTTTTTTTGTCCACTGGGAACTCACAAAGCAAAAATTCAGCAAATTTGATCGAGAAACTTAGGTAAAAACTTCAAAATACTCAAATTCGGGAGGTACCGTTATATGGGGTCAATATCAAAACGTGGACCCATGTCCATAATTTTTATCGAGAAAGTTTTTTGTGAAGTACTGTTATATGGGGGCTATACCTCGACATTGCCAGCCTGCAAAAATTACTTGTACTAAAATTCATCCACCTACGCCAACTCCTATTTTTGGCCAATGTTTTTATGAACTCGAGTTTCCATAGGGAAACTCTCACTTTTATTTTTCTATATTTGCACTTTAGTACGGTTTTAATATTCTTTCCCTTATTTGTATCTAGGGAAGGACAACAATCACCCGAAGAATGGCATCGTTTATATGGCAAATGTTCGGGTAATGAAATCTATCACATCGTTTTGGGTGATAGTCGTTTCTTTGGTGAATATGAGGGTAAAAGTTTCACCTATGCCAGTTTCCATTCACATCGAAAGTAAGTCAAGATACCCACAAAGCTTTCTTTCCCCCCAAAAAAGAAACTAATTTCCCCTACCCTCCTTCCAGATATGGCGTGGCCTTGGTGGGTGTGCGTCCAGCTCATTTGCCAGAATTCTATGAAGATACGATATTGTTGAATCCTGGTCCACGGCATATCATGAAAAAGGATGACACCTGCTACTACATGAGCATCACCAAGGAAGAAAATTCTGCATTTGTGGTCAATCAAAATCAACAGAATCAAAATGCGGATAATGTGACGACGGGCAAGGAAAATGGTAAGTTAAAGAAAAACAAATAAAATTTACATTTGTTTTGTTTTGATGATGATGATTTCTTTGATTTGTTTGTTTTCGTTTTGCGTTTTGAGTTGTGTTCTATTTTTTACGTTTTGTTTTGTCTATTGTGTGTTGGTTTTTATGTTCCCTCCTTGTTTTGTTTGATAAAAGAAACAAAAAAAAAACAAATATAAACTGATCTTCTTTTTGAAAGAAAAGCATAAACATAATCTACGGCTAAACTTATTTGTTAACATTTCATTACTGTGCTACTCTACAACAACTACTACTGCTACTACTAATTAATTGTTACATAATATACTAAGCTTCCTTGCTAATTGTGTGTGCGTGTGAGTGCGTCCATTTACATGTGTGTATGCGTGAATGAGAATAATGTTAGGTGCTATTATTGGTTTTAAGTTAAAAATATATTTTTTGTTTAAAATTGCCTTTAAATACAAATACAGTCGAACTTCTCTATAACGATCTTCCCTGTAACGAAGTCGTTATTGAGGCACAAGCAAAAATTCTCACACAAAATAATCTCTAACGAATTTTCCCTATAACCTAGTAATTCGTCGGTCCCCAAGTGCTACATTATAGAGATGTTCCACCGTACACACATTCCACAGTTGTAAATCTCATAGCCAAACATAATTTATGTTCTACCACAACTAACTCTTCAAATGACTTAATTCCAATCATTTACGTGAGGAGGTCCGTCCATATTGAGCAATCATCTTTAAACAGCAGCAGCACCATCAACTTCTGCTGCATTAAAAGCATCCATTCATCCACTGCAGCCATTCGTTACGCTGCCACCATAACTGCTCCAGTTTTTATTTGGTCCTTTTCATGGTCGTTTATTTTAAGTTGGAAATTAAAGATATAATCAGATTTCCATTCTCTTTGATGGCTCTCGTCTCATCAGTATTCCTACAACCATTTTTTACGATTGTAATTTCGCTAAAATTATTTGCATACCCTGAAAAATCCTTCAAGTCATAAAATGGTCTCCCCCTCAAAAAAAAAAAAAAAACAGCAGCGAACAGTAAAGTCATTTTTATGGTCCAATCATTAGAGTTTGTTGTTGCTTCTTTTGGTCGTTCTCTCTTTGTGTCGCCCGTGTCAATCACTCGTTTTAACGAAACCAGATATTAAAATGCAACTATCAGGATTCCCACAAGAATCTCAGTTGAAGTTATGATGGCGTCTCGTAAAAAAAGTACAAAAAAAGAACGTTAGTTGTCGAACAAAGGAGCCGTAAAGTAAAGCCACAATGAACGTATTGCCATAGAACAATGAGTGTTGACATTTTTAAAGTCAGTTACTGAAGAGATATTTAAGTTTTAGCATGTGCCCTTAACATATAAAATGCATGAAAACTCGTTCCTTGGGAACATAGAAGGTCTATACTAGGCCGGGGCGATTGAAAACCTTAATGTGCCTTTCGCGTTTCTTATTCCTGGGATTGAACTGAGCAAAAAGGTCCCGATTTTGACTTTAAGTTTTTTATCCACGTTTTTTTGATATTTTGGCATATAACGGCCAAACCATCGAGATTTTCGATCCATCACAAAGGCAAAAATTGTAGCCAAGACAGTAGTTAAGAACTCTCTAATACATCGCAAAAGCATGGAAATGCTTCTTTAGGTGGTATTGGCCAAACGAACTAAAGGCGTTTTCGTTCTCCATGGATCCGATAGAATTTTGCATCAAAACGCTTGAATTTTTTTCTGGTCAAATATTGTAGCACAGTGCCATTTATCGATATTTTCCAAAAAGTTTGCACCTTCTCAAGGCTAAAAGCGCCTGAAGGAGCGTTCCAATGCTTTTGCGATGTATTAGATAGTTCTTAATTACTGCCTTGTCTACAATTTTTGTCTGTGTGTTAGATCGAAAATCTCAATGGTTTGACCGTTTTATGCCAAAATGTCAAAAAAACGTGGATAAGAAACTTAAAGTCAAAATCGGGAGGCTCGATTTTCACCGTAGACCTATGGTCTAAAGGACTTTTGATCAGTTCATTCCCAGGAATCAGAAACGCGAAGGGCCCATTAAGGTTTTTTTCCTTCCACACAAATCACCAACTTATACAGTAATTCATGCCTGTGGGCCAAACGAACCAATATGCCATGGAAGTAAATTGTTAAAAAGATGTTTTGCCACTGATTTGGCTACGTCCCTGGGATTTAGTTCTATTCGCCGGATCGACTCGGAGGAATCTTAGCCCAGGGGTCGTCACCTCAACAGTTATGTGTTCGTGTATTTCTTTTTTTCAACATAGAAGGGACAATTTATCGCGGAATGCCTGCTCCGAACTCTTTTGGTCCATGACAGGATAGATATGAACTCCAGGCCAGTATGGATCTGTTACGTTTGCCAGATCCGCATCCACGACATGTCAATAATCGTGAGATATAATGAATGTAGGGTGCATTTTCGAGGGTGCTCTTAATCGCACCCGGGATTACTGCGATAGATATGTTGCTGCTTGCTGCGCTAGAACATCTCCCAGTGTGTCTCCAACTTCGTCGTCCGATTCTTCGTCGTCGTCGGAATACGTGACGACCCCGCAGTATGTACACATTAAGCAGATCTACCTCGGCAGTACCACACTTTACTCCTTCTCTCCTGCTTTGCTCAATAGAGTTAAGCTAAAGCGAGATAGGTCTGTACTAGACAGACGGGTGTATAAGGAAGGCAAGTCCTTCTCCTCCTCCGCTTGAGCGATCCTTCCGAAAAATGTTGTAATCAACAACCGAGCAAATTAATAGCTCCACATTTTGCATGGTGGATGAAGACATTCCTACGAGGATTAGACGAGATAGCCACAGCTCGCCATTTCCTTGGCTCATACCACCTCCGTATCATCGTCTACGTAAATTGACCACCCGATTTCATAACCTCTGCACGCCGTACTTTTCTGAAACATGGGAAAGCTGATTGGTAAGATTTCAAAGATCCTCGGGTAGCTGACAGAACTTTCCGGGACATAATTACTTCAGCAGCCTCTCACTACCAATAAAACCAAATTTCCCAGAAGAGGCGACGGGAATAGCAAATGAGCGTGATGAGCTTCGTTGTACGAACCCTAGAGTTAGAGAGCTTACTCTTGAAGTCAAGAGGCTAGTAGGCGGAAAAAGTGTTTAGACCACCTGAAGCAATGCAACATTGGTACAGGATTAAGTAAATTGTGGGCTACGGTTAAATCACTTTCGAATCCTTGAAAGAAGGATGACAAAGTGACCCAAAGAGGTGCGCGTGTTATTTTAGCCGACAGTTCATAGAACACACCGAGATTGACAGGGCAAAGAGGAGTGTGCTACGCCGTATAAGAAGAGCCCTCCCAGCCGAGGAGGTACCACCACAATTTACGATGGGCGATGTTGCAGATGCCATCCGAAAAGCGAAATCATCCAAAGCATAGGGCCCACAACGAATATCGATGGTAATGCTTAAGCAACTGTATCAACCCGAAGATGAGTATTTAAAAGGTGTCCTCAACCTATCGTTAGCCAACCATATTGTACCAGAAGCCTGGAAAGTTGGCAGGGTGGTCCCGCTACTGAAGACTGTCAAGGATTACAGCAGAGTCGTACAGGCCGATGAGAAGTTGTTTTCCAGTTGCCCAACATCAATATGGATTTCGGCAAATGCGTAATACTACAACAGCCTTTGACGCCATATCCACACATATGTATCAGTAGAGGACTAAACCACAACAGGCCGTGCGACCGAACTGTCATTGTTGTTCTTGACTTTTCGAAGGCCTTCGATACCGTCAACCATGCCAAGCTCTCCATACGTGTTTGAAAAATTGGGTAATCAACTATATGTGCGGACGCCTGTCGTTTGTGGAATGCCACACTTAGGACTACAACAGGGTGCCTCATCATGACACCAGTGAACCATCTTCATGAAGAAACGAAGGTTTTGCCGGTGCGTCAGCACAACAAGATCTTGTCAATGCTCTACCTGCTTGAGTGATATCGCAGTGAGCATCCCTGTCACGATTTACTTGACAGGCTTCCCCAACCCAGGCACGTCAGGAGAGATTTTCATGATCTAGAGAGAAGTCCAAAGGTATAAGTGAGAACCTCTAAACCAACAAGCCTATCAGGCAGGCTTGGAGATACAGTGTGAATGCCGTACTTGGGGACCCCCACCCCCATCCATCGCTGCAGAAGAACGCCAGCTGTCAAGGCAAACACGAGGGGTTTTAGCCCAGTTAAGATCCAGACGATGCAGCCGCTTCAATTCTTATTGTACCTGAATTCATGCCACGATACCCAACACTTGCCCGGCATTTGGATTGGGACCACACGACACACTGCATTTGTTTAGCTGCCGAGCTAACCCCACACACATGTCTCCTGATTCTTTATTGACGCAACCCGTCCAGTTTGCAGAATTCTTGAGTCTGGATACAGAGGAACCAGAACCTGCTAACAGAAATAATACGCGAACGAACATACATATATGCGTTGCTACAACAACAATAAAACTTGTTTCTAAGGAACATTGATGGTGTATATTCCTGTGGACTTTTAGCACAAAAGTACACAATTCATTTCGGTGGATCGAATGAACAAGTACGCTGCGGAAGTAAAATTAAAAAATAAATAGTTTTACCTCTCCATTTGCTACGTATCTCCCTTAGACATAGTAATCCCTTTCAATAAATTTTTTTCTACAAAGAATTATCGAAAACTAAAGCATTTTTTATGAAAAATCACCAGCCAGAGATGCTCTGTGAGACATTTGCGACATGTAATAAATAGGGTACCTGAGAATGATTATTTCTTATAGAATTATTCAAGTCGAAATAGACAATGATATAGCCAGCCAACTTTTGGAAAATCATAACCTACTGGCTTTAGTGCTCATCAGGCGCTTTCGTTTCTAAGTAATGACCAGGGAGATATAGCATGGTCAATGATATCATCACTTCCAGAATTAGTGGAGAGTACCAAACATAATCATTGGGAGCGGGCATCGGGTTCTTACGTTCCGGATTGACCGAAACCACCAAATCACCAGCCAGAGATGCTCTGTGAGACATTTGCGACATGTAATAAATAGGGTACCTGAGAATGATTATTTCTTATAGAATTATTCAAGTCGAAATAGACAATGATATAGCCAGCCAACTTTTGGAAAATCATAACCTACTGGCTTTAGTGCTCATCAGGCGCTTTCGTTTCTAAGTAATGACCAGGGAGATATAGCATGGTCAATGATATCATCACTTCCAGAATTAGTGGAGAGTACCAAACATAATCATTGGGAGCGGGCATCGGGTTCTTACGTTCCGGATTGACCGAAACCATAGTGTTTCGGTGAGCGGCTGCCAATCGAGCATCAAACCTTTACTTCTACGTAGGTTTCATGCCGCTACAGCAACAACATCGCGTAGCAAGGTTTGACAAATGATTTCACCTGGCAACCAGTCGTTTATTTTTTATTTTTGCCTTATTAAGGCAAAAAAGTGGGTCAGACCACTTCAAAATACTTGTCGTCATCAGCGAACCGCCCGATTTCATCACCTCTGACCTATTTTCAGAGAGTTCACCAATCGCTTCGGAGAACTGCTTAACCCTTCGGAAGTTCGGATAGCAGAAAGAACGTTCCGAGACATCATCACTGCTGCAGTCGCTCGTCGAATACCCGATGTGAGTCCAAACTTCCCAGAAGAGGCGACGGGAAGAGTTGCACTATTGGGAGCACTATCAGCGAGCTGACACTAGAAGTTAGCGGGTTTGTCGGTTAGCATAAGAATTTACCCGAAGACTTGCACTATTTGAAGTGGAATAAATGAATTCAGGACGTCAGTTAAATCACTCTAGAACCCTTGGAAGAAGGAAGATAGGACCACAGTCACGAAGTTAAGCTGACTGATCCGAAGAGATGGCCAAGTTATTTTAATCGACAGTTTGTCGATCACCCCGTGAATGACAGGGCGAAGAGAAGAGTATTAGATCTCTTCCTACCAAGAAGGAACCACCACAACTTACAATGGATGATGATACCTTATAATGTATAGGACTCGCCCACACAGGAATTTCAAGAGGATTCTTTATGATCTAGAGAGAAAGAGAGAGGACTAACGATATAAGAGAGAACCCCTAGATCAGCAAGCCTATCAAGCAGGTTTAGATAGCATTCACACTTTTGTATTCGCAGATGTCATAAACAACTATAGGTGCTTGCCTCGACTAACCAGAGTAGTTTTGGCTCAACTACGTTTAGGTTGGCGCAGCCTTCTAAATTCCCATAGGGCAAAGATTGACGACACTCCCAACCTGGCCTATTAAAAAAAAACTATCTCAGGTCCTGAGATAGACACTACTTCTATATAAACCTCAAGACTTAATTACGCATGATTTTTTCTATTATAAGCCCTGTTTTGCTAACCTGATCTGTGGATGCATTTTTTCAATAGGCTTCCATGTGTCTTTGAAGGTATACACATTTATATGAACTTCTACATACTCCCTTCCAGTCTTCCTAATGCTGCGCTCGCTTTGTTTAGCCAATTTTTCTTCAGCATCATTAGCAGTTGAACTGTTTCCTTCTTAGCAGGACGTATCGACTTATTCAATTGCTAACTGTGTTTTGACAGAGTGTCTTTAGAGAAGATGACAAAACATTTTTAAACGTATTTAACATTAGTATAAATAAATCTCCAAACACATTCATATAAACCTCATTATCTGCTAAACAAATATGTACATAAACCACAATTTCCGTTATGATTGATTTGATGATTTCAAATCATTTCATTTGTTTTCTTTTGCAAATATTTTCTATTTATTTTCCTTTTCTGTTTACTAAAAAACAACAACATACCCAACAAACTAACAACAACAGATAACAACATAAACACTAACACCACAGCAAATAATACAGTCATAACAACAGTAACAGTAACAGCAATAGCAACCACATTCAACAACAACAATAGTTGTAGCAATATTAACATCTATAATAATCAAAACAACAACTACAACCACAACAATGATAATGATAGTTTATATAGTAATATTAGTATAATAACAACAACAGCTATAAATTTTTTAACAACAAATACTACAACAACAACATCAACCAATCTTTGTCAATATGTATACCCAACAATAATAACAAGTACTACAACAACAACATCCATTAATACAGCAACAACATCAACATCATTATCATCGCACACGGTCCCCATACCATCCGTTTGTGTACGTGTGCCCCATAGTCTTAGTTATGATGCGGTATTGTTGGGGGGTGGTCCGAACGAATCCACTGTCGCCGTCAATGCCGCCGCGACCACAACAACCAACATCTCCACCACCACCACCACTATGAACAACACCAAAACCATCACCATGAATATGCCGATTATAGAACGGCATAGCTCCGAATGTGATTTTACAACACTATTTGTGCGTGAGTGTGACACCGAAATTTTACTTTTCCCCCCATCCGAACCCCTGAAATAAAATTTCCCAGATATCCTTTTGCAAAAAAAGAAACAAAAAGCTCGTACCTTAAAATAGTTTTCTTTTTCGAACAGTAGAATTTGGAAGATTTTTTGCTTTATTACTGGATTTTTGTCCCAAGTAGTTTTGTTCCCCAGCCCTCCATTGTTTTGGAAACCACATCCCTTAGGATTGCCATCACATAGTTCCCCCAATTTTTTCTTTAGGTTCCGTTTCTGTCATAGAAGGGATTCAAAACACAAAATTATCTTTATCATACTCATATACATTTTTCATTTCAGTCATTTAAAACACTGTTTAATAATGACAATAATGAATGGTAGTACTGTGGAATGCGCTTGTAATGTTTTGAGATATGATTAGTTTTACGTATTTATATATACTTTTGTTGGAAAGTTCATTAAATTAAAACAGTTGCTTAAAAACCAGCAGTAATAAAGATTGTCGTTAAACCCGCATTCCACTACATTCATATTTCGTATTTATATTTTTTAGGATATTCTGCATGCTTTTTCCATAAATGGATATGTATGTGTATATTTTTTAATTTGATTTCCTTTTGATACAATTTTTACAATTTGTATGTATGTGGATGTGAGACGCAATAATAATAAAAATTATAAAATCAAAAATAATTTCATTAAACATAATAATTATAATAACCAGCTATAATAATATTAATAAAAACAAATAATAGTAATAATTAATAAGAATAAGTAATGCGGTCCACACACTATACTGTCAAACTGCTGCTGCCGATGAACCCTTGTCTATGTGTGTGATTGATTGGCTGGGGTGTGGCTTCACCCCTTCAATCCATATTTCAGAAATGTTAAAATATCCTCCTAAAATATTCTCCTAGGGTGCCACCGTGGTGCAATGGTATGCACACCCGCCTTGCACGCTGAAGGTCGTGGGTTCGATTCCCCGGCCAATCAACATCAAAATTTTCAACGGTGGCAAAATACCTCTCAGTAATTTTGGCGACATTTCCTGAGTATTTCAGCCATGTAAAACTTCTCTACAAAGTGGTGTCTTCAGACACACTGTTCGGACTCGGCGATAAACAGTAGGTCCCATATCATTAAGCTAATATGGAACGGGGTGCACTCATTGATATGAGAGAAGTCTCCCTAGTCCGTATGGGATATTTGTGGAACAATTATTACACTATACGACACGAAAATTATTAACCATATTCTGCCACCACAGGGTGATAGAAGACAAAAAATAAGAAGACACATGCTCCGGCGTTTTTTCCTATCACTTCAACTTTCGCGGTTATGGGTCCCCAAAAACTGAGGCTTTGATGTAAAAAGGGATCATTTTGTCAGGCACATATCTTTTAAACCGTTAGGAATTTGGGTTTACTCGTGGAAGCAAAGTTGTAGCTCTCGTCCTATAGAATAATAATTGTGAACACATAAGATCCATTAAACTTCATCCTCACGGTCAAAATCGTCAAGGTCATACTTCCATTATAATTTTTTCTCGGATTTTAGTCTGCAAATATCAAACCGATCAAAAATGAAGCAAACAACCAACTAGAAAAATGTTCCCTAGATCTCAATAAACAATTTGTTAGAACATACAAACTCTGTAGGAACGGTTTTTAATGGCCAATTTTTATTCTCTCTATTTTTATTCCCTTTTATCGGTTTCGCTCCATAGATTCTAAACCGTTCAAAATTTAAGAAAACAATCAACCACAATAATGTAGCAAAGATATCAGCAAACAACTTTCAGGAACATACGAAATGTCTATGAACGGTTCTTAAATGCGAAAATAGCAAAAAACATTATATTATAAAATATTATATTCTTCTACTTTTTTCCCATATTCTGGTCCACGGATACCATCCGCCTACAAATTTAGGATGCAGTCAACCACAAAAATGTACCTAAGATTTCAATAAACAACTTTCTACAACATATAAAGATTCTAGGAACTGTTCATTAAACTCAAAATTCGATTATTATAAGTCAGTCTTTCCTGTCCAGTAGTGCGATTCTCTAACACACTTTTGAGTTACCGACAAAAATCGGTAAAATTAAAGTGCTTGTAAATTCGGTAATTAACGATATTTTTCGGTAAGTTAGCGACCAAAAAAGTTCTACCGATAGCAACAGTTTTGTCAACTTTTATTTGAACTTTTCATTCATAATAAAAATTATAATGGAAATTTGACCTTGGCGATTTTGACCCTGAAGATGAAGTTTAATGGTTCTTATGTGTTCACAATTTTTATTCTTTAGGACAAGAGCTACAACTTTGCTTCCAAGAGTAAACCCAAATTCCTAGCAGTTTAGAAGATATATGCCTGACAAAATGATCCCTTTTGACATCAAAGCCTCAGGCCTTTAGGGGCCCATAACCGCGAAAGTTGAAGTGATAGGGAAAAAACGCCGGAGCACGTGTCTTCTTATTTTAGGTCTTCTATCACTCTGTGGTGTCAGAATATGGTTAATAAAACATGTCTCAAAAAATTACATACAGTGTTATAAAATATCCTCCAAAAACTTGATTTTGAGTTGTAGTTTTCAAAAATTTTTAAGTTCTGTTGGTTACTGGCAAAATAAACAAAATTCAAGGGATTTTCAAAGTCATTATAATTTTAATTTCTATCCTACCCAAGCCAGCATTTTTTAAAATTTTTAATCATATTTGAATCTTTTTTGATCCGACTGATCATAAAATACTGTTTTGTCAAGAGAAAAACGTAACCATTGGCGACTTTTCTAAACAAATCACATATCAGTCTTCCTCTGTATTAGTTTAGAGTAATTTTCGACCATTTTCTGATGGCATATAAAGTCTTTTTCGAGTCGTATTTTAATCAATTATTGGTGATTTTTAGTCTTTTTTGAGTCATCTTTATAATCGTTTATGATTCGTTAGATGAAAATATGAAAAAAAAAATCAAAAGTGTTTCCTTTTTTATTCTTTTTTGTTTCGTTCATTTGTTTTGTTTTTTTTTATGATTTTTGATTAATCCTTTATGTTGGGGTTAGTTAGTACACTGTTCCTTCATTCAGTTTCTTCAATTCACTTGCAAAACCTGGACATGTGTTGTGTTTGTCAATATTCTTAATATTATACCTGTCATTTATATGAAAGTTATGCTCAGAAAAAAAAACAAAACAATCAGTGTTTACACACCTATCTTTTCAAAATATGTTCAGAAGATACGTAATTATAATCACTTTTCAAACACATGTATGATAAAGCATTTTTGAATCTTCAGATGATCAAAATATGACAATAAATAACGAAAATAATAGTCAAATTTTAAACACTTCAATGACTTATTTTCGATTACTATATATTTTGTTATTGTATTTTAAATTGAACTCTTTTGATCACCAAAAGGACTCTAAGAAGACTCCGCAATGTGATTTCTGAAAAAAAAATCTTCCAAATGCTGGCTGGGTACCTAAAATACTCACACATACACTGACGAACACTTTAACATTTACTAATACTATTGGCCGCATAACAATCATAATTTATAATAAGAATAATTAAAATAATAAATAATAATATTAAAAAGTAATTAAAATAAAATTTAATAATATTAATTGATAATAATTACATTAAATACAATACGACACACAAGTTCAAAACGACAAAAAACAAAAGAAGCAAATACAAACAAGTAAAAAAGAATTAAGTTCGGCCGGGCCGAACTTTTCATACCCTCCACCATAAAATATTCATTCCTGTCCCCAACTTTAAGTGAGTACGTTAAAATGTCAGATAATGAACATAAAATGCTTCATTCGGGAGGTCCTTTTTTATGGTGCCTATATCTAACTGTTGGCAATTTTTGGTGGGCTAGAAATTGGGAGGTACTGTTATATAGGGGTTATAATAAAATATGGGCCTATGTTGACAGTTTTTGATGGGAGCCTTTAATGTCAAATAGCTCCTAATTCGGTTAAAAAATTTAGCTAGAATCCTCAAAATATCGAAAAACGGTACATAACGTGGGAACTTCAAATGTCATTAACAGCTAGTTCGGAGGTATCTGTGCTATACGAAAATATGAACTTAAATGAACAAATTACAGAAAGTTCGTTCAAAAAATAAAGCCAAGGTACGGAAAATCGGGAGGTTTGTTTTGTGGCTATACAAAAACATGGACCTACGTTCGGTTAAACATTTTAAGTAAAATCCTCAATGTACCGAAAATCGGGAAGTATCGTTATATTGGGGCTATGTTGAAAATTGTTGATGCAGTGTGTTGTGACCACTACAACCTTCAAATGTCAAATTACCGGTAGTTCTGTTTAAAATTGTAGATAAAATTGCCAAATTACTGAAAATTGGGAGGTACCGTTACATTGAAGCTATATCCGAACATGGACTTATGTTGGCAATTTTTGGTGGAGAGGTGTTGTGACCACTAAGAACTTCAAATGTCAAATTACTGCTAGTTCGGTTTGATATTGTAGGTAAAATCATCAAATTACTGAAAATCGGGAGGTACCGTTATATGGTGGCTTTCTTGAAAATTTTTGGTGGAGAGGTGTGGTGACCACTAAGAATTTCAAATGTCAAATGTTCAAATTACAGATAATTCGGTTAAAACTTGTAGGTAAAATTCTCAAAATACCAGAAATCGGGCGGTAACGTTATATGAGGCTATTCCAAAACATGGACCTATGTCCACTAGTTATAAAGGTTCATTGTCATTTAAGAACCCTACCACAAGTTTTGTCACATAAGTTTATTGATACTTAAGAACCCTAAATGTCAAATTATAGCTAAATCGGTCTGAAAATCTAGCTACAAACGTCAAAATACCGCAAATCGGGGGTACCGTTATATGGGGGCTATACCAAAACGTGGACCTATGTCCACAAGTTTTGTTAAATAAGTTTAATGACACTTAAGAACTCTAAATGTCAAAATATAGCTAAGTCGGTCTGAAAATGTAGCTAAAACCGTCAAAATACCGTAAATCGGGGGTACCGTTATATGGGGGCTATACCAAAACGTGGACCTATGTCCACAACTTCTAATATATAAGTTTATTAACACTTAAGAACTCTAAATGTCAAACTATAGCTACATCGGTCTGATAATGTAGCTAAAAACGTCAAAATACCGTATATCGGGGGTACCGTTATATGGGGGCTATACCAAAACGTGGACCTATGTCCACAACTTTTGTTATATAAGTTTATTGACACTTAAGAATCGTAAATGTCAAATTTTAGCTACATCAGTCTAAAAATGTAGCTAAAAACGTCAAAATACCGCAAATCGGGGGGTACCGTTATATGGGGGCTATACCAAAACGTGGACCTATGTCCACAAGTTTTGTTATATATGTTTATATGTTAAGAACCCTAAATGTCAAATTATAGCCAAATCGGTCTGAAAATGTAGCTAAAAACGTCAAAATACCGTAAATCGGGGGGTACCGTTATATGGGGGCTATACCAAAACGTGGACCGATATAGCCCATCATCGAACTTGACCTGCCTGCAAACAAAAGATGCTTTTTCCCAAAATTTCAGCGTCCTATCTCCATTTTTGTGGATGCTAGAGTGATTACCACAGACGGACGGACGGACGTGCTCAGATCGACTTAGAACTTTACCCTGATCAAGAATATATATACTTTATAGGGTCGCAAATGAGTATTTCAATGCGTTACAAACGGAAAAACAAACTTAGTATACCCTCTATACTATGGTGGAGGGTATAAAAAGAAGCAAATACAATAAATATGCCGTATATAAAGTACAGTCCCTGGCATAATTATTTTGACAAGTTTGGAAAAATGATGCGTTTGGTTTTTTACCAGATAAGTCTTCTACCAAACTATGAAAAATATTCTATCTAATCCCTTACTAGAGTACTTAAAATTAGTAATAAATGTTGACAATTCAAAAGTACTCATGTACTTTTGTAATGGAAATAAAATTTCACTCCTTGACATAAGAATTTTGTAAAAATTGTCCTATTGGGTTTTAGAATTCAATATTTAAAAATGTCTTATTTATACTTTTGATTACACTGTGCTACATTTTCAATGTAATTTTGTGGAAACTACTTCTAATGCGGTTTTTATGAAACTGCAGACCCTGTAGATAAAAACCCTCTTTGGGTTTTGTTTTGTTAGATCGGGTTCGGTTTTTATGGCCCTATATAAACATGGTTAAATAGTGACTTTTTAAAGCAAATCAGAGCTATATCTTTGAAACCAATACGAATCTTTCCATTACATCTGCGGCAAACTTGTAGATAAGAACAAGAAGAAAATATTTGGAAAAGTAATGAAACCGAATAACCTCATTTATTGCTCAAATTTTATAATATATCTAAAAATTCCGTAATTTGTACATATTTCGCAGAGTATCAGCAAAACAGTTAAATTTTTCTTAATGTTATCTTTGGGAAAACTATTCTCTGGAATGTAATACACAACTCTTCAGAGCATATCATTGTTCTAAAATGTACCTACCGTGTTGTTTCCAGCATATTTTTCAACAACAATTTGATAAATGCTTTTAAATCTCAAATATGATAATAAACAGCCTTTTTGAACGTTGTTTGAAATATGTTTTGTAGAAAGTATGATATGAAATACCGCCTAAACAACATAAAATAAGTGTTTCACAGTTTCAGAATGGTCTGAAGAATTGCTGAGCACATTAATTGAAACATTTTTGCGAAAGGTTACTTGGCTCAACTCTCAATATTTTAGCTGCTACTGACACACAATTCCAGAAATTATGAAAATATAAAATATAATATTTACAATTTAAAATATAAAGTATAGAATATAAAATCTTCTTATATATAAAAGACAATGTGTGTTTGTTAGTATGTTTGTAAAACGGCTGAACCGATTTTCTTGAAAATTTCAGAGAATGTACAGGGAATACTTGTGGTACTTGTGGTGAAAATAGTCTATATACATATTTAGTTAAATTTCGGAGAGAGCGTGGTATCTCCCCTATGTCCTATTAAAAAAAAAACTATTTTAGCAAAACGAACGACGAACGTATCGGTGAGAAAATTAATTTGCGAGGCAGCGGTGGTTGTTTCTCCGACCCTAGGTACTCGTTTGGGGCCTAAAGACACGACCACGCCCACTTTTCACATATGTTTTACATCCAAAACTACTTAACCGATTTTCTTGAAAATTTCAAAGAATGTATAGGGATGGCCAGTGGAAAAAATAGGTAATATATTTGGTTGAATTTCGGAGGGGGCGGGGTACCTCCCCTAGGCCCTATTTAAAAAAAACGCATTTTTTGCAAAACTTACGAAAGTATCGGTATGAAAATTAATTTGCAAGGCAAAGTAATCCTCCTATCAGAGAGTAAAAGTAATCCTCCTATCAGAAAATGCTATAAATTTTGAGATTGGCCTCTAATGTCAGTTCTGTTTTGACATTTGTGTAGTAAACACATGCGAAATACACATTAATAAACAATGTTACACTGCACTGCTCCACAACGCGGAACATTGGTGACTATTTATTTGACCAATAATCGGTCGGTGACTTTGGCACAACGTGAATTTCGTGAAGATCGCCTGATTTGACAGCTCCAGACTTCTTTTTGTGGGGCTTTTTGAAGTCGCGGGTTTATGTCAACAAGCCTCAGGCTCTTTCAGCTCTTAAAGACAATATCCGTCAAGAATGTGAGGACCTATCGCCGGAAGTTTTGGCAAAAGTGATGGAAAATGCCATAAAAAGGGCTCAAATGGCAATAAACTGTGGCGGCGGTCATTTATCTGACATCATATTCTCGACTTGATGTAAACAAATTAAAAGACCAAATAAAAATAATCCACAAGAAGAATCAAAGTTTTTCATTGTTTTTTAAAGTACAGCCAAAAAACATCGGAAATTTACTTTTGCGCCACCTTGTATCTCTAAAACTTCTGAGCCGATTTTCATATAATTTTCAGATGATGTCAGGGATGTCACCTAATGAAAATAAGCTTAATATATTTTATTTAATTTTGGCGGAGCGGGGTTTCCAAAATTATTCGATAGACAATGGTGGATGTGTCTCCGACCTTTTATTTGTGGCCATAAGACCCGACCACGCCCACCTTTTCAAATATGCAATATCTCCAAAACTTCTGAGTCAATTTCCATGTCATTTTCAGATAATGTACAGGGATGCTTCCTGATGGAAATAGGCCTTATATTTTGTAGTTGGGGTTTATTGTATTTAAGGCTACGATATTGCTGAAGAGAACAAAGAACAAATTGTTATTAGTTTCGGAGATAAAGGCTCGATCCGTTGAAAAAAGGTTTGTTTTAGCCCGATTAAGATTAGGCCATAAAATCTAAACCCGACACAAAATCCAACAAAAGTTTTTGTAGTCTCAAAATGTACTTTCAGAAAATGTCCACTAGAAGTTGTTTGCATTTCCAGTGTTGCACAGTGTTATCATCAGTTGCAGTGAAAATAATATATTTCACTCACATCAGTATTATTATGGACCCATTGACGGACCGATATTTCAAGAACAGAAAGATATTCGAGAGATTTATCATTAAACAATAATTTCGATGATTTACTCTCAATATCTCTGAATGTTTTGCGGATTTCGAAACGTGTTCCACAAAATTCAACCTTACCATAGTAGCAGTGTTTTGCAAATGATTACATGACACTTCGATCAGTTTACTACCATCTATCTATACTTATAAAAGAGTTCAGTAATTATGAGTGACGGACTGACTTACTGATTGGTAATCAATGCCCAGGCTAAACAGCTGAAGATAGAATCTTGAAATTTTGGATGAGGGTCACTCTTGGTGTCAGATAACGTTTGGTTTTTGGAAATTCGAACTAGAACGGTACGAAAAGTACTAAAAGATACTAAATATGGTACCATTTCTATTTGGTGAACCAGTAGAGGTAGAAATTTTGACTGAGGGTCACTGATGGAATGTAGTATAATAATATATAATATATAATAATATAATTGTTCCACAAACATCCCATACGGGACAAGGGAGATTTCTCTCATATCAATGAGTGCACCCCGATTCATATTAGCTCAATGATAAGGGACCTACTGTTTATCGCCGAGTCCGAACGGCGTGTCTTAAGACACCACTTTGTAGATAAGTTTCACATGGCTGAAATACTCAGGAAATGTCGCCAACATTACTGAGGGGTATTTTGCCACCGTTGAAAATTTTGATGTTGACTGGCCTGGGAATCGAACCCACGACCTTTAGCGTGCAAGGCGGTTGTGCATACCATTGCACCACGGTGGCACCCTAATGGAATGTAGTATAGGTGTGCGAATAGTACTAATATGTACTAAATTTGGTATCATATGGTATTATGTGAACTGATAGAGCAAAAAACTTGAAATGTGCAAAGAGAACCAAGGTTGGGAAGTGGGGTTCATACAAGGAGGTGGCTTCGGAAATGGCACTAAATTTGGTATTATGTGAACGGATAAAGCTAAAAACTTCAAATTTGGAATGAGAATTAAGTATGGGAAGTAGGGCTGATGTAAGGAGGTGGTTTGGAAATATGTACTCACTCTTGTGTACGAAAGTACTAAATTTGGTACAAATTGGAGTTGGATGATCGGATAGAGCTAGAATCCTGAAATTTGGAATTAATGCTTTTTGGAGTGAAGATTTGAGGTCGTTTTGGAAATTCGTACTTACATATATGTACGAAGAGTACTAAATGGTACAAAATATGGTACAATTTGGATTTGGGTGAACAGATAGTGCTGGAATCCTGAAATTTGAAATTTAGTATTGTTGGAGCGTAGGATTGAGATATGGAGATAGTTTTGGAAAGTCGTACCTTTCTGTACTATATGGTACGTATTGGATTTGTGTAAAATTTCAAATTTGGTATTATGGTTTTTGGAGTATAGATTTCAGGTAGTTTTGGAAATTCGTACTTATGTTTACGAAAAGTACTAAATGTTACTAAATTTGTTACAATTTGGTTTTGGGTAAACATACAGTTTTCCTGCAATTGGGTCTTATTTTAAAAATGTCGAAAAATTTGAAGCGTAATGTGGGTGTATTCCTACATGACAATCCCTTGGTTTTTGATTTAGAAAATACCCTTACCACATTCCTAACAAATCCCTGTGTTTATATGAATGTAACATTTATGACTAAACATTATATATGGCATATTTAAATTTTTCATCAAAAATCGAAAATTGTAAAAAAGTTGATTTTCTTATAATTGCTTAAGTTTTAGGCCAAATGAAGCTTTATAAGATAGATAGATGACAGACAATACTACAACAAAATGCAAAAAAAAACCAAAAAATATACAAAAGCACCCGAGTTTCATGTAAATTTTTGCAAACAGTTTTAGCGGCCAGTGGCTTTATGTGGGTTATACATATATTAGTAACTTGTATGGAATTTCAAAGGAGTATCCATTTTCGCACTCATAAGAAATGCGGTTCAATTTCTGACCAGAACATCAACATTTTCGAAAAATCCCCTCAGCGTAATGTTGGCTAACATTTCCGAAGTATTTATGTCATGAACAACTTCTCTTACAATGGTGCTGTAAGACACGCCTTCATTGAGCTAATATAATTCGCCGTGCTCTGATTGAAATGAGAGAAGTCTCCATTGTTCCTTCGGGAGAGTTGTGCAAAGATATGTATGTTGTATGCTAATTTTTCGCACAAATCGTCGTCAAAAAAAAAATCCTATTCAGTGAACACCTGTTTTGGATTGAATGTAGACGGAACATCGGATTGTGGGTAGACGTAATTACTTCAGGTCGACCTCCCGTCCATCACTTTATTATCTATCTATTATTTATCATCTATCTTAATGTTGTTGTTTTTTAATATTTCCGTTGCAATGTTGTGCATGTTGCTGTTTCCGTTTGACCTCAAAATGTTAACTTGGCCTTCCGGCAAAAAATGAAAGTTTTCTGATGATGATTTGTTGTTGTTTGTAAAGTGATTTCAATTGCAAACAAATAGATAAATATGGTTGCTAACTCAATTATTAAATTTGTTTATTTTTAAATTAAATTTATTGTTTTAAATATTAAAACAATAAAAGGGATTAAGCCAGACTATTTTGAAAAATCAAAATTGTAAAGCTATCCCAATTAAATAAACGCCACCAATGTTCTATTTGAGAAACACTGGCACGGTTTTGTGTGTTGTTGGTATATAAGCTACCAAACAGCATTTGGGTATGTGCATTTGTTGAAAAATCAACGACACATACGAGTGGAAAAGGTTTGCTTTGTTTCGTAAACACTTTCGTCGGAGTTGTGTTAGGTTACCAAAGAAAAACTTCTCATTGAAGGGTTTTCTTTGTTTACGTTTATACTTCGAGCTGACGATTGATGTTTGGGTATAAAAAGTTCCTTGTTGAAGAAGTTATTGAAAAATAACTTCGGTGGAGAATATCCACAAACAAGAAACAAAGGGAACTGATGAGATCCAGTGGCGTGGATCGAAACTAGTCTTCCTTGCCTTACCCCTTGGCGAACAATGCCAAACCTTCTCCACTAATAAACTTGTTGTTTTAAATATTAAAACAATAAAAGGGATTAAGCCTGACTATTTTGAAAAATCAGAATTGTAAAGCTATCCCAATTAAATAAACGCCACCAATGTTCTATTTGAAAAAAAAAAAACACCAAAAATGAATTCGAAAACTAAAGATTTATAATTGATATACATACATATAAATATGATCAACGATATACTAGATGTGTGAATTTTCTTTTGTAGCATTGATGATGTAGCAAAATATGATAAAGAAAATTCATATAAAGTTACACAGATTTTGAATCTAAGGGGAAAATCTAAACATAATATTGTATCATACATATGTAAATAGGACTACGAATGCCAACATATTAAAGTTGATAGGTTGACAACATACAGTAAGGCTCATTTACTCAAAGAGTATCACAACTCAAAAAAAAAAATAATTTTGCAAAATACGCTTATTAACTTGGATTTGTTGAGCTAGATACCCTATGCGTATGTTAGCGATATGATTTTCTATTAGAATCTTATTTCAGTAGAAAATACTTAGAATATATTTATGTGTAAATATGCGTAGAATAAATTGTAATTTTTATATATTTTTCATACCTCATCACCACATATACATTATTTATCTTACACTTTTTAACAAACAGTGGACTTAGCACTTTTTCCCTGAATAAACAATTACACATAAAATACAGTTATAAACTCATCTTATTAGCATAGACAAGATAAGAGCACTTAACTTAATTAACAACAAATTTTCTTAAACTCCCCTCACTCACCAAAACCCATTTTGTGGTTGACACCTTCTTCGCCCCCCCCCCCCCCCCACACATTTTCATTTTATTCAGCAATCATCACCTACCATCATCATCACCACTTTACCCTCAGCAGCACCAAACCAAAATCTTTCATTCCTTGGAAAACAACAACAAATTACATTGTTTTGTGCTTTGAAGCTGTTAAGCAAATTAAGAGATTTCAATTTCGATTTATTTCTCGTTTTCTTTTTGTTAGATGTTGTAGATTTGAAAACTTAAATCAAAAATTTTTTTCTTCTTTCCAAGCAAAAAAAAAAACCACAAAATTTGCATGTTTTAGTTTTGACTTTCTTTGGTGGAGTTTGTTTCATTGTTTTATTCCGAAATTTATTTCAATTTGTTGTGGGGCGATAAATTAATTCAAATGTGTTTCATTTTTATTTCTCTCTATATTCTCCCCCCAACAACGCTTCTTGCTACTGTGTGTGTGCTCATTTTCGTAATGGCTACAGCATCGGATAATCCCACATCTGTGATAATCTCAGATTCCAAACAGAATCTAAAAGATACTGCGGTAACATCGACAAATGCAACGCAAACACCTGCAGCAACGACTACAACCACTGTCACTACCACCACAATACCTTTGAGTCTGGGAGGAGGAGGGGGTGGCGGCCTCAGCAATATGGGCAATATGGGCGGAGGAGTTGGTGGTGGTAGTAGTTCTTTACATGGTAGCTTAGGTAATACATTGGGTATAGGTGGCGGCGGCGGTAGTAGCAGCTGTGGTGGTGGAGGTGGTCTTACAGTGGGCTCCTCATCCCTAACGACGGGCAATCATTTAGATGTACCCCAAACGGGTAATCCAAATCTATTAAGCCCAGATATTTTAAATCAAAGAAGAGGTATGTAGTTCGAAGTCATTGTTAATGTTTTGGATAATTAATTTTAAAAATATAAATATATCAGAAATATTAATTAGTTTGTTTTTTGTTTTTTTTTTTCCTTTTTAGGGAGCCGCCGACCATCCATATTACCCGTGCCTGACATGTTTACCTCTTCCTCGTTTAGTATATCCGGCAATGATGACGGTGATGAGGGCGATGAAAGTGATGATGAAATTGACGATGACGTCCCATGGCGTTCACCATCCGAGAAAATTGCGTAAGTTGTGAAAGCTTTCAAAACTTTTTTTGTATAAAATTTGTTTGTTTTTTTGTTGGTTGTAATATCTTCATACATACATATTTTTGTATTATGTCTTGATTTATGTAAAACATCTCATTTTTTGGAATATAACTTACCGCCCACCACTACTCCCTCCAGCCATAAGTGTACTCCCGTCACTAACTAAAAATTAAAATAGATTTCCTTTTTTTTAATTTAACATCTGAGCTTCTTTGCAATGAGCAAAAGTAATGCAGGCAGTAATAAATAACATTAGAAATTAATAACTTGGATAAATATTCACACAATCTAGTCTACACATATCTATGCAAGTACACATCTATTCCTTTAATCCTTAAAAAATAAATTCACAAATATTTCGCTAATATTTCTTCGAAGTTCATATCACAGCATTTAAAAACAACAAAAAATATTTCCCACGGACATCTCTTTAATAACAAGGGAAGGCCAATGAGTGCAGCTCGATTTTATATTTAACTCAATGATATAGGACCTCCTTTTAATCACCGAGTCCGGGTCTTACGACATCATTTATAGAGATGTTTTTATACCCTCAGCATTTATGCTAACGAGTGTCACGGTGTGTCTAAACTAACATTAAATGAAAGGTGCTTACACCTGGGAAGTTTTTGCAGATTCTGAAAATACAACTGAAAAAAGGTCAAAAACAAAAAATCGCCGGAGGGATTTTCAAATAAATCGCAGTCAAAGTTCACATTTTTTAGAGTTTTTGGTTTTCACGATTTTGCTTGGAAACCGCAAATGCTATCGCAAATGGAACTTAAGAAAATGTGGCAGCAATGAAAATTCTCTAAAAGATTGACCTTCTTGACATCTTCCTAGGTTTTACCATTTTTGAGATATAGAAGTTCATATTGGGATAATGGACTAACTGTATCGCCTCCTTCTAAAACAATGTCATGTACGGTGCGCCTTAACTAACTTTATATGAAAACCGCATACACCTGGGTAGTTTTTGCGGATTCTGAAACAGCAATGTTCATACTTACTTAGCTGGCCCATTACAGAACATTTGTTCCATAGACCGAACTAAGAAAAGATCTCCAATTTACTCTGTTTAGTGCTTCGCTTTTTGGAATACCGCGCCTTGTCATCTCTTCATCCACTTGTTTGCGCCATCTATTCTTTGGCCTGCCAATTCTGCGTACACCGCCATGTGGCTCGAATTTATACGCCTTTTTAGCGGGTTCATCATCGCTCATTCTTATTATATGACCTACCCAACGCAATCGCTGAATCGCGATACGTTTAACTATATTGATGGCGTTGTATAGCAGATACAGCTCGTGGTTCATACGACGTCGATATTCACCGTCAATGCAAATCGGCCCGTAGATCATTTCAAAGAATTTTTCTCTCAAACACGCCAAGCACTGCCTTATCTGCTTGCGCAAGTTCCCAGGCTTCGGAACCATACATCAGCACGGGTAGTATCAGTGTTTTGTAAAGCGTTATTTTTGTTTGACGAGTTGTGGCTTTGTTTTTAAAGTGCTTACTTAAGCCAAAGTAGCATCTGTTGGCCAATACAAATCTTTTTTTAATTTCACAACTGATGTCGTTTGTTGTGTTTACGGCGGTGCCGAGGCATACGAATTCTTTTACTACCTCAAATTATAGGAACCAACTTCAACAGTTGGTCCTATCTCAATGGACGCATTGCGCGTCGACACCATCAGCTTGGTCTTCTTGGCGTTTACCGCCAGACCCACTATAGCAGATTCTCCTTCGACCTTCATAAAAGTATCGACTACTTCTTTTACTGATCGTCCCATGATGTCTATGTCATCAGCATAAGCAAGTAACATGTGGCTATTGGTGCATACCAAATTTAGACATTGCTTGGAATACCTTTGGACGTAGCGGGCTGTCGAAGGCTGCTTTATAATCGACAAAAAGGTGGTAGGTATCGATCTGCATCTATTGGGCCTTCTCCAGGATTTGCCGCAGGGTAAATATCTGGTCAATGGTGGACTTGCCAGGTCTAAAGCCCCATTGGTATGGTTCAATTATGTCCTTGGCCATAGGCTTTAGTCGTTCGCACAATATCCCTGACACTATCTTGTAGGCGACAGGGAGAAGACTTATGCCCCTATAGTTGGAGCATAAAGTCTTATCTCCTTTCTTATAGACGGGGCAGAGGATGCTCAGGTTCCAATCGTCGGGTACGCGTTCTTCCTGCCAGATGGAGCTAAGTAGCTGATGCATACACCTTATCAGCGTGTTGCCTCCGGTTTTAAACAGCTAGGCTGGTAGGCCATCAGCTCCTGCTGCCTTATTAGTCTTCAGCCGGTTTATTGCTGTCTTTACCTCATCTTGGCCGGGTGGTATACATTCAATACCATCTTCTGGATTGGATCTGTGGTATCTTCGTCGACTTCGCTACTATTGGATACCAAAAGTTTGGAAAAATTCTCTTTCCATATCCTTACCACACTATCTGTTTTAGTTACCAGATAGTTACCAGACCAGCAAGGTCTCCAGCAGGATGTTCCAGTTCCAGTTCCAAAGCCATCAGTTTGATGTTTCACTCTTTGGTAGAATTTTTAGACTTCATTCTGTCTCCTGTACATCTCGATTTGTTCACACTCCCGCTTTACCATCTCTCTTCTCCTCTCTCCTTTTCTACCGATACCTCCATCGTGCGCTACGCGTTGCTAATGATTGTAAAGTAGCCCTATATGCCGCATTTTTTTCTTCGGAAGCAGCACGACACTCCTGGTCATACCTTGGTAGAGGTCTCTGGTATCCAAGTACTGTCTTTGCGGCTGTTTGCATGGAGTGGACAATGTTTTGCCATTGTCCTGATATGTTATCGGGACGAAGAGTGCTTTGACTAAGCAGTTGGGCCAGTTGAGTGGAATATGCTGTAGCTATCTGCTGTGATTGTAGCTTACCGATGTCCAACTTCTGTTCGCACTTTGTTTGCTACGTTTAATCTGGTACGTGCCTTTGTTGCAACAAGGTAGTTGTCCGAGTTTGCACCTAGGAACGATCGTACATCCAACACGCTTGATGCATGTCTTCCATCTATCACAACGTGATCAATTTGATTATTTGTTCTTTGATCTGGCGACAGCCAGGTGCCCTTATGAATATCGAGATGCTTAAATCTGGTACTGCTAACTACCATGTTTTTGCAGCTCCAAAGTCTATCTGCCTCATACCATTGTCAGATGTTTCACTGTGGAGCCTGAATTTCCCGACTGTTGGGCCAAAATATTCTCCTTTCCAATTTTGGCATTAAAATCGCCTAGAATAATTTTAATGTCATGGGCAGGTCAACGGTCATAAGTTTCATAAGCGCAAATAAAGCTGATGTTGAAGAATTTTGCTTTTAATCGAATTGCAGCAAGTCTTTCATTCACTGGGGTGAAGCTGGAGACCACATGTTTATACCTCTGACCAACTACAAATCCGCAACCAAACTCATGCTTTAAGTCATGGCAGCTGTAATACAGTGCGTCACCTTTAGGTGTTGGGTTGTGACGCCTTTCCCAATCCATCGTATTTGCTGTATGTCAGTAATATTGGCCTTGTACTTTTCAAGTACATCTGCCAATGCGTAAACTGCTCCTTCTCTATAAAGCGTCCGAACATTCCAGGTGCAGATTCGCAGATCATGGTCCTTAAAAAGTGTGCGGGGTCCGTCAACTTTAGAGTGGTTTGTTTTTCTTTTCTTTCGTTTTTTCATAGTAGGCTGTTTTTTCTAGGGGAGTGTTACTAACCCGACGCCCAAACCCAAGTTTGTATGTTTAACGTTCTTATGTGTGAACGCGCGGCACATGTTAGCTCACTACCTTTAACGGGTGTTAAGGGCAGTTCCCCAGGTGACACCACGGGGAGGTCAGTGCCCACTTGAGATGAAAGAGGGACCAAGATAAATCTTGGGCTTTGCCATGTTGAAGCCGGTCAAGACCGTTCCTTGGTATCATCCATCCCCTACGTCACGAAGTTCATATAACAGCACTTAAAAACAACAAAAAATATTTCCCACGGACATCCCATAAATAACAAGAGGAGGCTTCTTTCATACCCATGAGTGCCGCTCGATTCTATATTTAGCTAAATAATAAAGGACCTCCTTTTTATCACCGAGTCCGGATCTTTCGACATCACCTGTATAGATGTTTTTCATAGTTGACAATACTCCGTAAATGTATATAAACATTTCGCTGGGGAGATTTTGGTTGCCGTGGAAAAAATGTTTGATGCTGTCTAGCCTGAGAATTGCACCCTGGCAGACAGCATGCAAGATGGCCATGTTAACCATTACACCACGGGTTGATAGTTAAAAAATCTATAGCAGAGTGCCTCCCCGTGACCGTTGTGACCTTACTGTGTGAACACACAATCTCATTTGTTGTTGATGTTGTAACAGTTTGTAAGTTCGTTCTTCTGCTTAATCTGGATCTGGCTCTATCTAACCACAGATCTACAGGAGTTAGGTCAGTATGTTTGGCAGGACGGCTGTGTCGCATGCTCTCGATCCTTCCCCTATAGAAATTTAGACGGTTGCACCATCCCGAGCGTAGTTAAGCCAACACTATTCTGGTTTGTCGTGGCCGATGACCGCATTCATACGATAGTTGTTTATGGTATCTGCGACTGCATCCATATGAATGCTATTCACACCTGCATGATATGCTTGTTGATCTAGGGGTTCTCTCTTGTAACGCTGGACCTCTCTAACTATATTATGAAGATACCTCCTGACATGCCAGGAGAGGACCCCTCACCTCCCCCATATGGTGATTAGGATAGCTCCCACGGTGGCACCCAAGTAAGTACTGCAACGAAAGCATGTCATTATGTTGCTCTACTGGAAGAATTTTTGTCTCCATATGTAGGTGGTCCAGAGAAGATATCAGCAGGCATCCTGTTGCAGTTCTCAGGGCAGCATTCTGACAGGG
This sequence comes from Musca autumnalis, assembly GCF_047663935.1. Lineage (NCBI taxonomy): Eukaryota > Metazoa > Arthropoda > Insecta > Diptera > Muscidae > Musca > Musca autumnalis. The sequence continues at coordinate 16,670,558 of NW_027412088.1, read as the reverse complement.
TTGACTATTTTTCCATCGCGTTGCACTTATATTCTCGGGCCAAACTTACGACAGACCAAGTCGTTATCTGCACTTCCAATGCTGCTGGCTAGGGACTTGAATAACTTGTTCCTACAACTCAGCTTGTTGTAGTTAGCTGAGGCATGGGCGGACGACGTGAACATGGTGTAAAATGTGTGGGGTAATGTCAAATAGGAGTCCAGACTTTCACAAACGGCATCAAGGAAGGTGCCTGACGCTAAGATCGTAGCATACTCCGCATACGTTACGATCTCAATGACGTTTGTATAGGGCGAAATACAGGAGAGGAATAGGTTAAACAGTTCCGGAGATATCACACCACCTTGGGGAACCTACCTTTTTCACTATACGCGCTTGGACTTATTGTTCCTGAATTTCACATATGACTTGCGTCCACGCATATAATAGATTATCTAGCGTTTCAAACTTGGTCGGAGGGGTCTGTCTGCTCAATGTACTCAAACAGAGTGGAGTGCTTCACAGTATCAAAGGCTTTTGATAAGTCAAGCGCCACCATCAGTGTTCTGTCACAGGGCTTGCTCTGGTTAAGTCCTCGTGCTGTGCTGCTTACGTAATCTCTGCTGATGATCGGCAACTGGATAGCTTTTTCTGAGGCTGGGAGGACTAAGGTCTCAATGGTCGTTGCTACGGTCGACAAAAGCGAAATCAATTCTCTTTTCCTGGCATCCTTGCCTGGCATCAATAGCGGGTTCACCCTGTCAATTTTCCAGTCTTTGGGAACGATGTGGGTGGTTACAGACAGGTTGAAAACTTAAGTGAGATACCTAACTCCCGGCTTATCCTGCTGTTTCAGCATTATCAAGGAGATTCCATCAGGGTCCAACACTTTGGATGATTTAGCGTTCCTAAAGGGATTTGCAGCATTATCCGTTGTAAATTGTGGTGGTTCATCCTCTTCAGGAAGAGATCTGATGCGACGTAGTACTCTTCACTTCGCCTTGTCACAAGCGGGGTGGTTGGCAAAGTCTCAATTAAAATAACTTTCGCATCTCTTGGGATCAGTCAGCGTGACATCGCCAAACGTGACTAAAGTTCTATCTACCTTCTTTCAAGGGCTTCAGAGTGACTAAACCGTTGCCTATAATTCACTTATTCCGGCTCCAACATTGCATTTGTTTAGATGGTTTAAAGACTTGTTCCGCTTATGCATCGCCTCTGCCGGGAAGTCTGATCTCACTTCGGGTATTCGATCAGCAGGTATAAGGCGAGCGGCTGCAGCAGTGACGATGTCTCGGAACCTCCTTTCTGCTACCCGAACATCAGGAGAGTTGGACAGATCTCTGACAATATTCGTTAATTCTGGTAGGGATGTCCTCAGTGACTGTGTAAATCGTAGCGATCAATCTGCTCATCTGGCCAAACTTAGTTTAAGTTCGAAGATGGGCTATATCGGTCCACTCCTTCTGGTACCTCCCCCACAAAGTTCGAAAATGTTCGGAATATTTGTGCGCGCGATAAATCTTGAAGAAAGTAACCGATTTGTACCATACTTTGCACATCGTGAAATTTCTACCAGACTTAGTTGAGGTTCCAATACTCAATCGGTCCACTCCTTCGGGTACCTCCCACACAAAATTTCGGAAAAGTTCAGTTTAGAACCTGCCCTCGAATCACTTCGATTTTTGTTATAGCAGTTTGTATTCGCTGCTCCCAATTCGACGGTGCAAGTTTTTTCAGGGGCAAGTCCATACTTCCTGAGAAAATGGCCTGAAAGATGCAAAAAGCCCCTATGACATCGTGTGTAGTAGATGGAGCGAAAGATAACTCTCGACCGGATCTACCGATTCGGTCCAAAATTTGGCCTTCGTAATATTTTGTCCACCGTGCCACCATGGTGCAATGGTTAGCACGTCCGCCTTGCACTCAGAAGGTCTGCGGCAAGAATCCCAGGCCAAGCAACATAAAATTTTCAACGGTGGCAAAATTCCCCCTCAGTAATGCTGGCGACATTTCCTGAGTATTTAAGCCATGAAAAACTTCTCTACAAGTGGTGTCGTAAGACACGCCGTTCGGACTCGGCAATAAAAAGTAGGTCCCATATTATTGGGCCAATATGAATCGGCGTGCACTCATTGACACACAAAATTGCGGAATAGTTCAGTTTACGACCTCCTCTCGAATCGCTTTGATTTTTATTGTAAGAAATTGTATTCAATGCCCCGCTTACAAAGGTACATGTTTCATCAGGGGCAAGTCCATACTTCCTGAGAAAACAGCCTGAGAGTTGCAAAAAAATCCTTTGACACCGTGGGTAATGGTTTGAACGCAAGATAACTCTCGAACGGATATGTCGATTCGGTCAAGAATTTGCCTTTCGCAATTGTTTGTCTAAGCATAGTTAAGGTTCGAAGATAAGCCATATTCGTCAATTCCTTTAGGTACCTCCCCAGCAAAACTTTTGAGATTTTATCATATTGATGGTACATCTTTGCCTTGGATGCCACCGTGGTGCAATGGTATGCACACCCGCCTTGCACGCAGAAGGTCGTGGGTTCGATTCCCCGACTAGGCAACATCAATACACTTTTCAAGTGTACATTCCTTCTCTACAAGTGGTGTCGTAAGACACGCCGTTCGGACTCGGCAATAAAAAGTAGGTCCCATATCATTGAGCCAATATGAATCGGCGTGCACTCATTGATATGAGGGAAGCCTCCCTTGTCCCTTCGGGGATGTTGCGGGAATATATGTATGTAATATTTTGTCCAAACATAGTTTAAATTCAAAGATAAACCATATCGGTCCACTCCTTCAGGTACCTCCCCCACAAATGTTAAAAAATGTTCGGAAAAATTGTGCGCGCGATAATTCTTGAAGAGAGTGACCGATGTAGTCCATACCCTGCACATCCTAATATATCTACCAGATATAGATCAGGTTCGAATATGGAGTATATTTGTCTACCCCTTCTGGTACCTCTCACACAAAATTTCAGATAAGTTCACTTTACGACTTGCTCTCGAATCACTTTGATTTTTGTTGAAGCTATTTGCATTCGCTACCTCCATTACAACGGTAAAAGTTTTTTCAGGAGCAAGTCCATATTTCTTAGGAAAACAGCCCGAAACGTGTAAAAAATCCCTACGTCACCATATGTGGCTGTCGGAGACCACGACATTTGGTCTTCGTCATATTATATCCAAACTTAGTTTCATGGGGCAATTCCGGTCCCTAACTTCCGGTACTTCTCCCCAATATTTATAAAATGTCACTAAAATGCTAGGACGATATCACTTGAATGTGGCAACCAATTTGGTCTAAACTTTGAATCTCCTAATATTTTGTTAAAAATTTAGTTTAACTTCTAAAATGGCCCATATCGGTCTTCCCTAAGGGTACCTCCCCCACAAAGGTTCAACATTTGTGTCTTAGTGCAGTTAATTCCTAATCCACATTTTTGTCGGCAAGTTCAAATGTCCAAAAAGGGCCACAAAATTCGGAAGGTGAAAGTTTCACTTCACATTGGCTGAGGGTATATATCTGTTGGCAAAGCCGACTGACACTTTTTAACTTTTTTTGTGTCCAAGTCCATATCTCCAGTTATTGGAAATATATCAGACAACTTCTTCGGATACCTTCCTTTTAAAAGTTCACAATTTTTGCATAAGTGCAGTTTATCAGATGTCCTTCTGGGTCGTGATTACATCCTACGTAACCAATTGAAATGGCTAATGGACACGACTACCACCGAACTTAGATCAAGTTGGACCTTATCGGACAACTTATTTGAGTTCCTGACTGATATTGATCCAACCTTCGTACCTCATAATATTTCTCTCAAGGTTGGAACAAAGCCTTCGAGTATCTTACTCATAAAATTTATGTGTAGTTTAAGAACTGTTCGAATATCGTTTTGAACATTTTCCCGAAGGTGGTCCTTGTGTTCTATTTGCATCTATATAATCCAAAACATGTGACGTAATGTCCCGTAACTTTTAAAAATCCTAGGAAAAAGAACAAAATTCGCTGGCGGGACGACTTCATAACTTAATCAAGTTCCAAGATTCTTTAAGGTACCACTTCCACAAAAGTTCAACACTTTTAAAGCCACTTCTCTTGTTGGAATTTAAGTAGTATGTAGCCCTTGTAATCATGACTAGTACAAAATAAATTTTTTTTAGCGGAAGCCAATAATACCTTAGACATTTCAGGGATTAGTTCATATGACAGTTAGCTACACCATTCCTGTTATTGTCCTTTCGAACAGTAATGGGCTGAGGGTATTTAGCTTTTTCCAAAATAGATTGACCCATATCAAAGCTTTCAATATGAGTTCTTTATGTAGTCATAAAGGCCTTACATCCCCAAAAGTAATTGTCCAACATCAAGAATATGAACTCGATTTTGTATACATTGTATATTCAATTAAATTTAGAAAATCTTAATTATTAATTATTCTCGTCATTCAAAAATTGAGCCAAGTTATAAAATAATTGGCACACAAAAAGATTAGATTACTACCAACTAATCCACCTGGTTAGCATTCAATACTTTTGAGAAGAGAAAAAAGACAAAATAAAATAGTCAATCAATTGGACATTTGATATTTTTCCACTGAAATTGTCTCAAGTTTTTGCAACCACTACCGGCTAGCGGGTTGTCACAACAATTCATTTTGTTGTCGTTTCCGTGGTAAATGAGGGAGTACAAATCATTGAAGATTATTTTGTGTTCTTCAGTATTTTGTTGTTTCAGTTGTTTCGTTTTCATTTTTTTTTCAATTTGAGTTTTATATTCCCCCGAAAATCCATTTTTGTGTATTGTGTTGATTTGTTGTTGCTGCTACCAAGAAAAAGATCCACTGTGTTCTCCTCTCTGTTAATGTTTGATGTCCATTTTCACCAACCAACCAATCCACAACCAACAACAATAATGATAACAACAACAACAACACCTCTACCAACCAATACCACAACCCTTTCTTCCCCCGTACGAATAAAAAATTTTCCAACGTAACGAAAAAAACAACGCAAAACAAAAATTATCTTCAAAAATCGCCACAAAATTTGTCACAAAAATCGAATTTGCAGTTGCTTGGGTGGTCATTTTCCGCAATCACGTACCTATTCACTTATAATGAGCTCATCGGAAGATTCGAATCTGCGTGGCGGTTGCTGTAGCACTGGCAGCAACCTTAATGTCACCCAGGCAACCCAACATTCCTATGGTCGCCACTATCAGAAAATGAAAAAGAGCTACAGTTGTGACAGTGACTGTGCCCGTCGAATCATGACAATGCGCCAGCACCTGCAACATCAGCAACAGACCATAAATGAATCATGCTGCTGCTGTTGTTCCTCCTGCTGCTGTTGTTCGACAACAAGTATAGCTCCGGCCTCAACAGCAACCACGGCAACATTTACCACAACAAATACACAGCCAACAACAGCGGCGGCTGCTGCTGCTGGTGGTGGTTGTGGCGCGACAGCAGCTGCTTCAAGTAGTTCAAGTTCAGCCATAGCGTCACGTCCCATATGGGCGGTTGATTATTTACGGTAAGTCATCGAAGAAACTTTTACGTAAAACGGCACAAAGGTAATATTGGGATTGTCAAGAAAATCCTCGGTGGTGGTGGTGTGTGGGTAAGTGTTGAAGTGGGGGGAAATGATTTTCAAAGGTGACTGATTGACAGTTAGTCAATTAGTAACGACTTGACTCCATTTCTAGACTCATGCACACATCCACACACTTACATTTGTCCCACACAAAGGGATAAATGAATCAGAACGTTTTAGATTTTTACGTAAAAGTTGCTTCGATTGTGTTATGCTTCAGTTCAGTTGGGCGCTCTCTAATGGTTGCTAAACATTTAACTCTTCCATTTCATAGTCGTATAATATATACATAAATACATAGACACATTTATCACACACCTACATCTACGCATACAAAACTGAATGTCATAATTTACACCGATGTATGAGTCATGTTTCAGGGTTATTTAATGGGATGTCGTCTAAACAGCGGAATAAGAAAAGTAATACTGCGACTAGTGGTTATTGTTATCTTGCGGTATGCTTTCACCAATCATGAAGATGCTTTGAAATGGAGATGCTTTGTAGAAATGCTGACATTTTTCCTCTTTTCATAAGATAGAGATTTTTCATATCGTAATTGCAGATTTCGTATCAGTCAATGTCGAAACAAATGTGCGGGAAAACCATAGTTTGACGCCAAAACAACAGCTTTACAAATTTATGCAGCGTTGAAATCAAATATGTTTTAATAATATGCAGTTTAAGGACTGTTAGCGTAACGTTTTTGAATCTTTGCCGAAAGGCAGTGCTTGTAGTAATGACTAAAAGGACAGATTTTTTTTTTTTGGGCGTTGGAGGTTTTCACACTCTTTCCAAGAACTCTTCTGACATGAACTAAATAACTGATGAGTTGTTTTTAAAGAAGTGATGTCTTTTCGCGTCAATCTGCTTCGTAGAACATGCCGATTGTAATCGTTAACTAGGGTAATAGTTGCAGAATCCTGAAAATTTGCAGAGTGATCCAACTGCAGCGGGTTCTATCGTACCGGATTGACCCGGAACCACACAACATTAGTGTTCCAGCTCCGGACTCTTTTGGTCCGTGCCAGGACGGAGGAAAACCCAGGACCAATATATTTGTGATCGGTTGGTCACATCCGCATCTTCACCCATATCCAGCGTTCGGTGAAATGCAATACATGTCAGAAGTGGGTGCATCTAAGGGGTTGTTCTGAACTTGTCCACGTGAGGGTCTACGACAGGGAATATGTTGCTGCATGCTGTCTGAACACAGTCCCCAGTGAGTCGTCATCAGAATATGAAACTCCCTCATTGTCAGATTACGCAACTCCCCCGCAGACCCCGCGACGTCAACCGCACACGCATCATTTAACACCAGCCGTTGTTGTTCCAATCCCAGAAAATGCATCCGTTTTGCAATGGACTCCGAGGTAAGATCGAGGAAATAGTGGACTCCATGAGTCGGAAGAATATCAAGGTCGCGGCGGTGCAAGAAACCAAGACCAACAACAACTGCAGCTTACAGTATTGTGATGGTTACAACGTGCTAATGAAGGATCGCACCAGAAGTGGATGGGGGGGATTAGCTTTCCTATTGCACCAGTCTGTTCAATACAGACCTATCCCGCTTGAGCCTGTCTCTCTAATGACCCGTACATGAACTGGAAGGGGGGTAGTAGTCAGGTGTGGAACTGCCGAGACGGAGTTGCTGAATGTATAAATCCTGCCGAGAAATAGCTGTATCTCAGATTTCGGGCCTGATATTAGCCCGCTTTTGGAAGGTCATAATCGTCTGGTCCTGGTGGGACTTTAATGCTCATCATGAAATGTGAAATTCGGTGCTCGGACACGTTTTGCTCGGTCAATGAAGACGCCCCAACCAGTTCACCAGACACAACCATCGTGCAACCTTGTCTGACAAATGATGTCACCTGGAAACTCGTCCTTTCCCTTGGATCAGACCATCTCCCCATAATTGTCTCAATTAGCATACCACCCGGTTTCATCACCTCTGAACGCGGCACATTGGAATGCTAATTGGCCGAGTTTCAGAGAGTTCACCAATCACCGCTGCAGTTCCCAATCCTTCTGATGTTCGGACAGCGGAAATGACGTTCCGAGACATCATCACTGCTGCAGCCGCTCGAATATTCGAAGTTAAGATTAGCAAATTAGCGTGATGAGCTTCGTCGAGCCAACACCAATGACCCCAAAGTCAGGGAGCTGACACTTGAAGTTGACGAGCATAAACGGAACAAGTGGTTAAATCATCTGAAGAGTTGCATTATTACTGCTGGTATAAGTGAATTTCGAGCAACGGTTAAATCACTCTCGAACCCTGGAAGAAGGGTAGATAAGACCTCAGTCACGTTTGGCTACGTTACGGTGACTAACCCGAAGTTATTTCAATCGGCAGTTTGTCGAGAACCCCGGGAGTGACAGGGCGAAGTGAAGAGTACTACGTAGAATTAGATATCTCCTGCCGTGGATGACCCACCACAGTTTACAATGGATGATGATTGCGAAACGACATCAGGAACGATAAATCATCCAAAGCGTTGGGGCCTGATGGAATCTCCATGGTAATGCTGAAACAGCTGGATGTCCCGGGAATGGAGTATATCACTACAGTTTTCAACATGTCGCTGAACACCCACCCCCCCCCCCCCTAATTGTTCCCGAAGTGTTGAAAATGGTCCCGCTACTGAAGCCAGGCAAGGATGCCAGCAAAAGTGAATCGTACAGGCCGATTTCGCTTTTGTCGCCTGTAGCAAACACCCTTGAGGCCTTAGTGTTCCCCAGGGTTAGAAATAGCTATCCAGTTGCCGATCATCAGCATGGATTCCGAAAGCAGCACAGCACGACAACAGCTCTGCACGTCATCTCTATATATATTTGTCGAGGACTCAACCAGAGACCGCAATGGCGCTTTGTGGATGGCCTTTGATACTGTCAGAATCTCCACGCTGATTGAGGACATTGATCAGAAAACCATGCTTGAAAAGTTGGATAATCAAATATATGTGTGGACGCCAGTCGTACGTGGAATTCAGCAGCAAGAAGTCCAAACCCCCTAGAGTAAAACAGGGAGTTCCCCAAGGTGGGGTCATATCTCCGGAACTGTTCAACCTCAACCTTCCCTGTATTCCTCCTCCAGACGGCATCGATCTTGCTTCAGGTACCTGATGACATTTGTGAGAGACTTTTCCACCCAAGGAATATGCAGTTCCTCCACTAAATCTGCGGCCAATCTGTTCACAACATGGACGGGGCAGCTGAGAAGAGAGTTAAATTTCGTGGGCGATGGTAACAGAATTCCGACCACAAACTCCACCAAAATTCTAGGGGTCCCATTCGACACTACGTTCACTTCATCCGTGCACACCGCTGCTATCTGCGACAAACTGAAAAGTAGGAACAAGATCCTCAAGTCCCTAGCCGGCAGCACTTAGGCTGCAGATAAGGAAACCTTGTTTACTACATATAATGTGATAGGTCGGTCTGTGGTAAGCTATGCGGCTCCAGTTTGCTCTCCAGGATTAAGTGATACGCAATGGGGAAAGATTCTAACTTTAATGCCGCCCTGAGAACAGCACCAGGGTGCCTCCTCATGTCTTTAATGGACCATCTACATGAGGAGGCAAAGATTCTTCCAGTACAGCAACACACAATTTCGGGTGTTTCCGTGAGAGTCATCCCAATCACCATCTGGCCCTATACACCCAGGCACATCAAGAAGATATCTGCGATCTAGATGATGAGGTTCAACGATACAGGGGAGAACCCCTAGATCAACAGGCATATCAAACTGGTTTGAGCTAAGGCCAAAAGCAAATAAAGTGTGAATAAAATCCTCGGAGTACATTCCCCATCTATCGCAGCTGTGGAACGTCAGCTACCACTACAAACCAGAGTAGGTTTGGCTCAACCACGCCCAGGATATTACAGTGGCCTAAATTCTTATTGGACAAAGATCGATCGCACCGTGCAAAAAATCTGCCCAGCATTCGGCATGGGTCCGCACGACACACTGCACCTATGGTTACGTCCAATCGAAACAGCCACTTTTCTGGAATTGGAGTTAGACCCAGAACCAGATTGAGCAAAAGTACGAACCCACAAACATACAATAATAAACACTGTTACAACAACAACAACAGCAGAGCTCCAAAAAATCCTACAATTGCCAACAGAAATTTCCGTAGGAGCATTAGTGCATTCTATATCGTTTTGAAATGCTCACGAAAACAGATCTGAGGCTCCTGTTGTAGCATATTTTGTATGACTGTTTAGTGCAGTTTATGGTCCGACCGGGTCGTTTGACCTTACTTTTTCAAAACTGGGATTGGATCTGCAGTTATGGTGAATGGATTGGATGATTTCTTTAGATTAATTTGCGTTTACGGTGTTGAATTATATTGTCATTTGAGTAATTCGATCAAAAATTGTTTTGTCTCCTACAGAATTGTTATATCTTTTTAAAATTAGCGACCTGTACACAGGACTTTAAGCTGCACTAATATTGTAATTGTTTTTTTTTTTTTTGTCTCCTATTTTAGAGTAATTTACTCTTGTTATTTGCATACCTCAAAGTTTCTGGGCCCAACTTCCACTGTTCATTCCATTTTATTATCCACCAGGATGGTAAAAAGATATTCGAAATACTATCTTCATGTCTGAAACTTCTTTTGGTACTAAACCATACCAGTAGTGCGATTCGGTAACACATTTTTTGAGTTACCAACAAAAGTCGGTAAAATTAAAATGCTTATAAATTCGGTAATTAACGATATTTTGCTGTAAGTTAGCGACCAAAACAAATCAGTCGTAAAGTTCTATCGATAGCAACAGTGTTGTCAACTTTTTTTAAACTTTTCACTCATAATTTTGCATTTTAATTTTACCGACATTTGTCGGTAACTCAAAAATGAGTTAGAGAATTGCACTACAGAACTGTTCTTATGGAATATGTTGCGCAGCACTTGATACCATAACTATTCATGGTCCGTATGACGTTTCGGGATGGGTCAATAACACTACCCCGCTTCAAGGCAAGTCATAATCAAGTTAATGCATTGGATGTACATTATTCGAAGTGATATTAATCGTAGAATTGTGATTAGGGTTTTAATTCTACAAATTTAGGACCTATTGGTTAAAATATTTATCATTGGTTTACAATATTAACATATTGGAAAGGTATGTTCGGCGTACATTCCCCTAGTAACTTTTTATTTGAAAGCTATTTAATTGACGTCACAGGGAGGTCAGGGGCTTCATTAGAGATGATAGAAAGTAAACATTATAGTTCCTGGAACTTACCACATAAATCTACTCTCGACCATTTCCTGGTATCTCTTATCCCCAACCACACTTTTTCTATTCCATCCAGGCATTACTACAAATTTATAGTTTTACTTTTCCCTAGAATATGACAGATAAAATTTATGAACATTATTACAATACACAACAGCAGCATATCACAAAATTCCATCAACAACAAACTATCATCCAACCACCCACCCACCACTCAATCACTTGCTTTACAAACAAAAACTAACAAAACAAAACTAAAAACCCAACAACAACAGTAACAATAGAAAAATCAAAAAACTATTCATGCGTTTGTTTGTTCGTTTATTCGTTCGCCAGATCGCCAGCCCACCAGCTCAAACGCTGCTCGCTCGTTCGTTCGTTCGTTCGCTCGTTTTTTCTTATCAACCAAATCAAATTCGTTGTTTTGTTCGTTCGTTAAATAATCATTCCAAATCCATGTTTATTCCATTCATCTTTGTGTTTGTTTGCCATTCTTCTCCCAATGATTTATTGTTGGTGTTGTTGTTCTTGTGTTTATTTTTTTCCATCCTTTAAATTTTTAATTTTTTGATTTTCTTTGTTTATTTTTTGAAGGAGAAGAAATAATCCTAAGAATAAAATGTTCTTGTGCATCCCCAAAGACACTGACACCACCAAACACCATACACACACATCTAGGTATGAGTTATTATCCTTCTTTTTGTTTTGTTGGTTTGGCTTAGCAATATTTTTTTATTATTTCTAAAAATTTTTATGGCTTCTATATTTTTGGCTTCCTCTCCTGTTTCCAAGCTTTATGGCCATTATTGTTATGCTTCTTCTTGTGTACTTTTTGGAGAATTGATTTTAGAATTTTGTAGTTTTTACTTTTGCGCTTAAATAATTTCAAAAGTTTTCGGATAGAAGTATTGTAACATTTGATTAAAAAATCTTATCTGAATTTGTGACCTCGGGCGTATGATTGATGGTATGTGATTGAAATGAATGCATATGTAAATCATACGCCTTCAATTCAAGTTTTGAAATATTAGGCACAATTTTTTTCAGCCATGTTTGGGTTTCAGATAGATTAGTTAGTAAAGGAGACCTGGAAAATTACTACAAGTTTCAAATTAGATTGATTTGTTTTTAATTTAATAATAATAATTAATAATAACACTGTGCAACACGAAAATTAATTACCATATTCTGACACCTCAGCGTGATAGAAGACCAAAAAGAGGGGACACGTGTCTCGCCGTTTTTTCTTATCTCATGAACTTTCGCGGTTATAGGCCTCCAAAGGTTTTAGGCTTTGATGTAAAAAGGGTCCTTTAGTCAGGACTATATCTTCCAAACCGTTAAGAAATTTGAATTTATTTCAGAGGCAAAGTTGTAGCTCTTGTCTTAAAGAACAAAAATTGTGAACACATATAATCCATCAAACTTCATCTGCAAGGTCAAAATGGCCAAGATCAAATTTCTTTTACATTTTTTTATTGGTTTTGGTCTACAGCTATCAAACCCATCAAATTTGAAGCAAACAAGCAACTACAAAAATGTACCTCAGATCTCAATAAATATCTTTCTATAACATACGAACTATGTATAGACGATTCTTAAAGGTCAAAATAGCAAAGCAAATGGAATTTTTATCTTGTTTTCTCTGGTTCTGGTCCACAGATACTAACCCAAGAAAACAATCAACTACAATAATGAAGTAAAGACATCAATAAACAACTTTCTGGAACATGCGAAATATCTATGAACGGTTCTTAATGGTAAAAATAGCAAAACAGATACCGAATCGCCCAAAAATTAAGGGTACCGTCAACCACAAAAATGTACCTAGGATTTCAATAAACAGCTTGCTAGAACATATGCAGATTCTAGGAATGATTCTCAGAGCTAGAATTCACGAACAATTAAATTATTTTTAACATTCCCCCTGCTCAGGTTTGGAAATAACAAACTGTTAAAAATTCAAGGAAATTTGAAAGTATGTTATTTACGGACCTGAACAGGAAAGAATGATCTAAAATAATCCAATTGTGAGCTTGAAGAATCGTTCCTAGAATCTTCATATGTTCTAGAAACTTGTTTACTGAAATCTAAGGTACCTTTTTGTAGTTGACGGTATCCTTAATTTTTGGGCGATTTCAAATATTTTTTGCTATTTAAGAACCGTTCATAGACATTTCGCATGTTCCAGTAAGTTGTCTATTGATGTCTTTGCTACATTATTGTAGTTGGTTGTTTTCTTGAATATTGAACGGTTTAGTATCTGTGGACCAGAACCAGAGAAAACAGGATACAAATTCCTTTTGCTTTGCTATTTTGACCTTTAAGAATCGTCTATACATAGTTCGTATGTTATAGAAAGATGTTTATTGAGATTTGAGGTACATTTTTGTAGTTGTTTGTTTGCTTCAAATTTGATCGGTTTGATAGCTGTAGACCAAAAACCCGAGAAAAAATTTTAATTCGCAGATGAAGTTTGATGGATTATATATGTTCACAATTTTTGTTCTTTAAGACAAGAGCTACAACTTTGCATCTGAAATAAATTCAAATTTCCTAACGGTTTGGAAGATATAGTCCTTACTAAATGACCCTTTTTACATCAAAGCCTAAAACTATTGGAGGCCAATAACCGCGAAAATTAATGAGATAGGGAAAAACCACGAGACACGTGTCTTCTCTTTTTTTGGTGTTCTATCATACTGTGGAGTCAGAATATGCTTAATAAATCATGACTCAAAAAATTACCCACAGTGTAATTAGTATTTTATAAAAAGTAACAATTAATAATGGTAAGAACAATTACAACAATTAATAATAAATATTATTTATTATAAATACAATTAGCAATAATTATTATTAATTACAAAACGTTTCAAATACATAATTTATAATAATAACACTGTGCGACAACAAAAAAATGATAAGAAAAATTGAGTAGATTATGTATCAGAGTTTTTAAAGTTTACATCGGAAAGTAACCAAAGAAGACGGGGCAGACAATTTGGAGTCGATTTAGCAATGTCCGTCCGCCTGGCTGGTGCGCAGGATAACTCTCGAACGGATGAGCCAAAGTTTGGCTTTCGCAAGGTAACAACCGATTTAGCCCATACTTGAAGGGAACAACCGATTTAGCCCATACTTCGCACATCTTCAAATTTCCACCAGACTTATATCAGGTTTCAATATGGACTCAATCGGTCCACTCCTTCGCTTACCTCCCACACACAATTTTGGAAAAATTCAGTTTAGGACCTGCTCTTGAATGGCTTTGGTTTTTATTGTAGTAACTTGTATTCACTGCCCCCTATACGACGGCACAAGTTTCATCAGGGGCAAGACCATAATTCCTGAGAAAATAGCCTGAAAGTTGCAAAAGACCCCTATGACACCGTGTGTAGTGGTTGGAGCGCACGATAACTCTCGAACGGGTCTGCCGATTGGGTCTAAAATTTGGCCTTCGTTATATTTTGTCCAAACAAAGTTTAAGTTCGAAGATAAGCTATATCGGTCCAATCCTTCAGGCACCTCCCCCATAAAACTTCAAAAATGTTCGGAAAAGTCAGAGTAGTAGATCAGGTTCGAATATGGTCTATATTTGTCGACTCCTTCGGGTACCTCCCACACAAAATCTCAGAAAACTTCACTTTAAGACCTGCGCATGAATCACTTTGATTTCTGATGAAGCAACTTGTATTCGCTGCTTCAATTACGACGGTAAAAGTTTTTTTCTGGGCCAAGTCCATCGTTCTTGAGAAAACAGCTCGAAAGGTGTAAAAACCCCCTATGGCACCATATGTAGTGGCTGGAGATCACGATAACTCTCGAACTAATCAAGAGATTAGGTCCAAAATTTGGCCTTCGTCAAATTTTATTCAAACTTAGTTTCAGTTCGAAGATGGGCAATACCGGTCCACAACTTCCGGTACTTCCCCCAATTTTTAAAAAGGTCACTAAAATGGTATGTGCGATATCTCTTGAACGGAGCAACCAATTTGGATATCTTAACATTTTGTCTAAATTCTTTTTTTCTAAAATGGTCCATGTCGGTCCTCTCCTTAGGGTACATCCCCCAAAAAAACTCAACATTTGTGTCTAAGTGCAGTTTAGGGTTTGTTTGAAGATCCTTTGGAAATGTATACCGATACTGTTCGTTGTGCTCCTGTTTAAAGCGATATTATGTTTTCCGTAGACAAGTCCATGCTTCCTGGAATACTGGTCCAAAAGTTATACGATGATCCACTGAAATGACTAGTGGGCGTGACATCTATCGAACATATATGACTCCCAAAATAAGATCCACTTCCATAATGGACTATGTCGATCCATCCCTTTAGGTACCTCCTCCGCAATCCTTTTGAACTTTAATCCTAATCCACATTTTTGTGCGTATGAACCGCCCAAAATGTTGAAATGCATAAGTATTTTTGGGATTAAAGTGTTTCAAATTAAACAGGCTGAGGGTATATCTATGTCGGCTATGCCGACTGATACTTTTTTTCTTGTTAATCTATGTTTACCTGATCTAACATACTTTCAGAAAATGCCCATTATAAGTTATTTGCATTTTCAGTGTTGCACAGTGTAATTATTAACTATAAAAATACATTTTATTATTAACAATAATTAATAATGTTTGTTTTGTTTTTTGTTGAAGTACAATCTCATTTTCGATTGTTTGAGTGGAGTATTCCCCCATTGGCTCAACTTCATTTATTACCCTCTATTACAGAGAGTAATGTTTTTCAAAACGAACTGACAGTGTTGCAAAATTTTACTGATCGCTACCAATATCAAACTGAGAAGCCAATTGATAATTCCCTTCGCCGGGATGAAATCATGATATTGGTAGCGATCAGTAAAATTTTGCAACACTGTCAGTTCGTTTTGAAAAACATTACTCTCTGTAATAGAGGGTAATAAATGAAGTTGAGCCAATGGGGGAATACTCCACTCAAACAATCGAAAATAATTAATAATAAATAAAAATAAACAATAATTAATAATTACTAGTAATAATTATTATTAATAATTAATAAATAATATTTATTTTCAATATATTTAATTCATATTTAATTTAATTAAAAATAAATATTAGTTTTATAATATTACCAATTACTATATAATAATATATAATTATATACTCATCATTTGCCAGAAACGGTGCCGCAATTGTGATGTCTGGGGAGGTTTCGCAATCTCCTTTAACCTCACAGAAGCGTCTTTATTCACCGCACAGTATGAGGTCATTGCCTAGTACAGAATGCCAAAGCTCATGACGTGTATTAAAGTTCCCTAGCTCCAGACGGTAATTGCCCTAACTGCGAACTAAAATCAGACATATAAATCAGGGCAAAATTATTCATCGACGCTATGTGAATATTAAGCAGCTCTACTTCGGTAGTCACACACTTTACTGCTAGGCCCATACATATGGGTCACTAGAGTCAACTTAAAGCGAGGTTGGTCTCTATTGGACAGACAGGTGCATCGAGAAGACAAGTCTTCCTCCGCTTCCTGTAGGATCTTTGTAGTCATCGCAACGTTTCAGGCATTGCACGATGCTCTTGAGCGCTTTTTAAATAAATTGCGATTCAAGTTGACATTTTAGGGGTTTTAAGGTTTTCACGATTTTGCTTGGAAACCGTAAGTCCTATCGAAATGGGGCTAAAGGAAATGTTTTAGCAGTGAAAATTTTATATAAGATTGACATTCATGATAATTTCGTAGGTTTTACCGTTTCTGAGATATAGAAGTTCAGATCAATCATTCAGATTTTTTTCTCAGGTCTTCAGGATTTTGCTTAAAAGCCGCAAGTCCTATCGGAATGAGACTAAAAAAATGTTGTAGCTGTGAAAATTCACTGCAAGATTGGATTTCGTGTCTTGTTTCGAGGTTGTACCATTTTTTAGATATATAAGTTTATGTTGGGAAATTGTAGTCATGACATTTGTTATAAGGAGACGATACAGTCAGTGCATTGTCCCAATTTGAACTACTATATCTCAAAAACAGTAAGGTCAATCTTGTAGAGAATTTTCATAGCTACAACATTTTCTTTAATCTTATTCCGATAGGACTTGCAGTTTCCCAGCAAAATAGTAAAGACCTAAAAACCCCAAAATGTTAATTTTATAATTTTTTGTTTTGTTTTTTTTTTCTCATCTATGAACATTGTAGTTTCAGAATCCGCCAACCCTTTCCAGGTGTAAGCATTTTCCATTTAAAGATGCTTCAAGAGCACCGTGATTGTTTACTGGATTGCGACGACAATTTCCAGTGTTTGTTGCGGAGACCGTTACAATTGAATTGCAGGAATGATGCATTTCAATGGCGCTGGACAACAACTTGATGCGTTTGTTATCATTTGGGAGACTACAGGGGAGTCTCATATTCCGACGACTACAATATATCTGATGACAGAGTTGGAATCTGTGGCACTATCGATAGTATTGATTATTCTTTAAAAATTCAATATCGATAAATAGTTTTCTCTATCGATATTATCGGATTAAAAACCCTAACCTAAAATCGATTGAAATGAATAGAAATTACGCAGCTTTTCGGTTTTGTGGATGTAAAATGGTTGTGTGGAAATTCGGAAAAGTAAATTGTATGTCTGCGCCTTTTTATTAAATAAAATATTTCTATGAAGTACATTTTCGCCATTTCGATTTCCAAATTAATGGTGATGACAAATTTACTATATCGATATCTATTGATTTTTTGAAATGAAAATCGAAAATATCTAATGTTGGTAATCTCGATAGTTTGCCAGCTCTACGTTGGAGACAGGATGGGAAATATTCTGGCGCAACAAGGCAATATAACTCCCATCGCAGTAGTCCTGGAGTTGGCTAAAATCAGAGCAGCTTCGAAAGTGCGCCCGTTCCCTACATCCATTACATCTCACCGATGCTATCTGGCAAACGGAACTGTCCCATGGCCCAGGCACGGACCAAATGAGCTCGGAGCAGGCATTCTGGCATATATTGCCGCTTTCAATGTAAAAAAAAAATCCAACACAAATACATAAATGTTGAGGTAACCCCTCCTGGTCGAAGAAATTAGGTCCATAGAACCGGCCACGTTTCGCCATAGCCGCCATAGAACCGTACCTTACCGCATTTAGTCTTCTTTTGATGCTATAAAACTTTCCTCCCGTAATTTATTAGTAACAAATTCACATTTTTATATAGCCTCAATAGAAAGGTACAGCCCGATTTTCAAAGTCTTAGCTTCATTATCACTCCCAAATGTCTGACATTTAGTATTCAGTCATCGATTTGGGAATACGGTATACTACAGAGAATTGCGGGTACAGATGTACGTTTTAATATAACCCCAGATAAGAAGCACATCCGACTTTCGGGGTTTATACCCTCAGCATTTATGCTAACGATGGTATGTGTATACACTTTCATAGGGGCAAAATGTGCCTCATCGAAATAATGGTTTTAAACCCCAAGTATGTTTGGAAGAAATCCATTTCAGACAATTTGGAGTCGAAGATCGACCATATCGGCCCACTCGGTCGGGTACCTTCCCACAAAAGTTAAAATTTTTGCAAAATTTTGCGCACGATGACACTCGAAAAGACTTATCGGGCATCGTATTATTTCTACCAGCCATAGATCAAGTTCAAATATGTTCTATATCGGTCCACTCCTTCGGGTACCCCCCACACAAAATTTCGGAACAGTGCATTTTAAGAACTCCTCTCGAATCGTTTTGATTTTTGTTGTAACAAATTATATTCGCAGCCCCCATTACGACAGTACAAGTTTTTCAGGGACAAGTTCATAGTTTCTGAGAAAATGGCCCGAATGTTGTAGTGGATAGAGCGCACGAAAACTCTCGATCGAATAAACCTATTCGGTCCAACATTTGGCAGTAGTAATATCTTTCGCAAAATTAAAACAAGTTCTAAGATGGGCCATATCGGTCCACTCCATTGGGTATCTCGCCCACAAATATTTAAAACCTTTCGCTAAAATGGTGCGCACGATAACTCTCTAAGGCAGTAAGGTAAGTGCAATAACTCATAAACGGAGCAACCGATTTGGACTAAACTTTGGATCTCGAAATATTTTGTCCAAAGTTAGTTTATGTTCAAAAGTGGACCCTACCGCTCCATTCCATAGGGAAACACCCACAGAAATTATCAAAATTTTTGTTTAAGTGTGTTTTTTTTGGGGTCTTTGTGAGAATTCTTTGCAATTTTTACCGAAGGTACTCCTAGTAGGTCTGTTTACAGCTATATATGTTTTTCGTGGGCAAGTCCATGTTTTCTGATATAATGAATGACTCCAAAAATAAGACACGTTTCCATAATGGACTATGTTGGTCCATTTGTTTAGGTACCTCTTCCGCAAAACTTGAATTTTATATTCTTAAAAATCAACGCTTCTTTGGTCAGAAAGTTGGTCAAAACTGTTCTTAAAAATCCACGCTTCTTTGGTCAAAAATATGATTACAAAACCAAGCCCCTTTAGTGAGAAAGTTGGCCAAAAATTCTTAAAAATCAACGCTTCTTTGGTAAAAAAATATTTTTAAAAATTCACCCTTCTTCTCTGGCCAAAAAGTTGGTCAAAAATATTTTTAAAAATTCAACCTTCTTCTCTGGCCAAAAAGTTGGTCAAAAATATTTGTAAAAATCCATGCTTCTTTGGTGAAAAAGTTGGTCAAAAAATATTCCTAAAAATCCAGGCTTCTTTGGTCAGAAAGTTGATCGAAAAATATTCTTAAAAGTACACGCTTCTTTGGTCAGACAGTTGGTCAAAAATGTTATTAAAAAACCACGCCTCTTTGGTAAAATAGTTGGTCAAAAATATTCTTAAAATGCCACGCCTCCTCGCTGAGAAAGTTGATCAAAAAGTATTCTTAAAAATCCACGCCTCTTTGGTGAGAAAGTTGACCAAAAAATATTCTTAAAAATCGACGCTTCTTTTGTCAAAATGTTGTTCAAAAAATAAGACAGACTTCCAAAATGGACTATGTTGGTCCATTCCTTTAGGTACCTCCTCCGCAAAACTTTTGAGATTTTATCCTAATCCATATCTTTGTCGGCAAGTAAGTTCATACTGCCAAAATCCTAAAGACCCCCTACCTGAGGGTATACATCTGTCGACAAAGCCGACTGATACTTTTTCCTTGCTTTTTTTGCTTTGTATACGCGGGCAATTAATTAGAAGTCCAGGATCAAGGAGTTTCTTCCCCAAAAGGATTTCAGAACTTCCCCAGATCTTGAACACGATTTTATTATTTATAGTTTTTAAATAAGCTTTAAAGCTTTTTTATGAGCATAAATTACAAAACCAAACTAGATTTCTATATATCAAATTATTTTACTTTTGTTTTTTGCTTTATTTCGTAGTTTGTACCACAGTTTTGTTGATGCCATTGTTTAAATATTAATGGCTTTGGTTACAATTTCCGGCCTTTTAGATGTTCCTATTTGTTAAAGAGTTGCAAAAATTTCCTGTTTCCTGTTTAATTTTTTTTCCTTCTATCAGTGAATAGATCAGAAAATATATTTTTATGACATTGATGATTATATTGATAATGGAAAAACAAAACAAAAAGTTGCAGCTTCTGTTGTTCTTCGTTTTTTATGTTTATACTTTAAAGTTGCACACACAGCAACACACATGCGTATCTCTCATATACTCTATCTCCTGTTCGTTTTCTTTTTATAGCATCGTTAAAGGATTTCCGCCTGTATCACCGTTTATTGGTGTCAGTCCTACGCTCTGTTATTTGCTCAAGGAAAAGAAACCGTTGTGTTGTTTGCAGTTAGCACAGGTGAGTGAGTTGTTCACATTTGTCGTGTCGTCCGTCCTTCAGTCCAAGGTCCCGTTCAACAGAGTTATGTATCCTAAACTAGATAGAAGACGGTGTTTTGTCATAAAAATGTCCGCATAATATGTATTTATGTGAAATATTGATTTTATATTCTTTTGTCTTCCCCACCCCCCTCTTCGACTAGGTTTGTGAGCATTGTAGCTATCGCAATGCCAAGGAATATCAATGGCAGAATAAAACCATTATTTTGGCCGCCGATTATGCCTCAAATGGAATTTACAATTTTATTATTCCCCTGCGGGCTCACTTCCGTTCGAAAACCTCCTTGAATCCGATCATTTTGTTGCTGGAACGTCGTCCGGATGTGGCATTTTTGGATGCTTTATCATATTTTCCTTTGGTAAGTCAATGAAAAGAAAATAAAACGGTGGAAAAAAAGTTGAGAAATAATTGTTATGAAAGATTTTCCTTTGAAATAAAAGGGATAATATTTTTGATGGTCCTTTGTTTGTTTGTTTTCTTTTTTCTTTTTGTATTTTTTACAGGTTTATTGGATGTTGGGATCCATTGATTGCTTAGATGACCTGCTAAGAGCTGGCATAACATTGGCTGAAAGTGTGGTGGTTGTAAATAAGGAACTTTCAAATTCAGCTGAAGAAGATTCTCTGTCGGATTGTAATACCATTGTGGCCGTTCAAACCATGTTCAAGTAATGTTTGGAAACTATTTGAATATTTAATAAGCCATTTTCAGATTTATTAGTGAACGGAAATTTAAATGATATTATAGTTGAACATTGTACAAGGGATTAACTTTAATGTTTTATACAAATTGTGAAACTATGAATTCAATGCATAATGCACACCTCTCTGGTCGAAAAGTGGGTCATAAAATACTTTTTAAAACCCATTCTTCCCTGGTGGAAAAATTGGTCAAAATTATTTTTAAAACTCCACACTTCTGTGGTCAAAAGTTTGGTCAAAAAATATTCTTAAAAATCCACGCGTATTTAGTCAAAAATATTCCTAAAACTCCACGCCTCTTTGGTTAGAAAATTGGCCAAAAAACCATTCCTAAAATCCACGACTCTTTGGTCAGAAAGTTTGTCAAAAAATATTCTTAAAAATTCACGCTTCTTTGGTCAGATATTTTGTCAAAAAATATTCTTAAAAATCCACGCTTCTTTGGTCAGAAATTTTGTCAAAAAATATTCTTAAAAATCCACGCTTCTTTGGTCAGAAATTTTGTCAAAAAATATTCTTAAAAATCCACGCTTCTTTGGTCAGAAATTTTGTCCAAAAATATTCCTTAAAATCCACGCCTCTTTAGTCAGAAAATTGGTCAAAAATTATGCCTAAAATCCACGACCCTTTGGTCAGAAAGTTGGTCAAAAAATATTCTTAAAAATACACGCTTCTTTGGGCAATAATTGGTCAAAAAATATCCTTAAAAATTACGCGTCTTTGGTCAAAAATATTCCTTAAAATCCACGCCTCTTTAGTCAGAAAATTGGTCAAAAATTATGCCTAAAATCCACGACCCTTTGGTCAGAAAGTTGGTCAAAAAATATTCTTAAAAATCCACGCTTCTTTGGGCAATAATTGGTCAAAAAATATCCTTAAAAATTACGCGTCTGTGGTCAAAAATATTCCTTAAAATCCACGCCTCTTTAGTCAGAAAATTGGTCAAAAATGATGCCTAAAATCCACGACCCTTTGGTCAGAAAGTTGGTCAAAAAATATTCCTAAAAATCCACGCTTCCTCGGTCAGAAAGTTGGTCAAAAAATATACTTAAAAACCCACGCTTCTGTTCAGAAAATTGATTAAAAAATATTTTTAAAAATCCACGCCTCTTCGGTGAGAATGTTGGTCAAAGAATATTCTGAAAAATCCACGCCTCTTCGGTCAGAATGTTGGTCAAAGAATATTCTGAAAAATCCACGCCTCTTTGGTGAGAAAGTTGGTCAAAAAATAATTCCAAAAAATTGATGCTTCTTTGGTCATAAAATTGGTCAAAAAATATCCTTAAAAATCCACGCCTCTTTGGTGAGAAAGTTGGTCAAAAAATAAGTCCTAAAAATCGATGCTTCTTTGGTAAAAAAATATTCTTAAAAATCCACGCCTCTTTGGTGAGAAAGTTGGTCAAAAAATAATTCCTAAAAATCGATGATTCTTGTGTCAAAAAATATTCTTAAAAATCCACGCCTCTTTGGTGAGAAAGTTGGTCAAAAAATAATTCCAAAAAATCGATGCTCCTTTGGTCAAAAAATTGGTCAAAAAATATTCTTAAAAATCCACGCCTCTTTGGTGAGAAAGTTGGTCAAAAAATAATTCCAAAAAATCGATGCTCCTGTGGTCAAAAAATTGGTCAAAAAATATTCTTAAAAATCCACGCCTCTTTGGTGAGAAAGTTGGTCAAAAAATAATTCCTAAAAATCGATGCTTCTCTGGTCAAAAAATTGGTCAAAAAAATATTCTTAAAAATCCACGCCTCTTTGGTGAGAAAGTTGCTCAAAAAATAATTCCTAAAAATCGATGCTTCTTCGGTCAAAAAATTGGTCAAAAAAATATTCTTAAAAATCCACGCCTCTTTGGTGAGAAAGTCGGTCAAAAAATAATTCCAAAAAATCGATGCTTCTTTGGTCAAAAAATTGGTCAAAAAATATTCTTAAAAATCCACGCCTCTTTGGTGAGAAAGTTGGTCAAAAAATAATTCCTAAAAATCGATGCTTCTTTGGTCAAAAATTGGTCAAAAAATATTCTTAAAAATCCACGCCTCTTTGGTGAGAAAATTGGTCAAAAAATAATTGCAAAAAATCGATGCTTCTTTGGTCAAAAAATTGGTAAAAAAATATTCTTAAAAATCCACGCCTCTTTGGTGAGAAAGTTGGTCAAAAAATAATTCCTAAAAATCGTTCAAAAAATTGGTCAAAAAATATTCTTAAAAATCCACGCCTCTTTGGTGAGAAAGTTGGTCAAAAAATAATTCCTAAAAACCGTTCAAAAAATTGGTCAAAAAATATTCTTAAAAATCCACGCCTCTTTGGTGAGAAAGTTGGTCAAAAAATAATTCCTAAAAATCGTTCAAAAAATTGGTCAAAAAATATTCTTAAAAATCCACGCCTCTTTGGTGAGAAAGTTGGTCAAAAAATAATTCCAAAAAATCGATGCTTCTTTAGTCAAAAAATATTCTTAAAAATCCACGCCTCTTTGGTGAGAAAGTTGGTCAAAAAATAATTCCTAAAAATCGTTCAAAAAATTGGTCAAAAAATATTCTTAAAAATCCACGCCTCTTTGGTGAGAAAGTTGGTCAAAAAATAATTCCAAAAAATCGATGCTTCTTTAGTCAAAAAATATTCTTAAAAATCCACGCCTCCTTGGTGAAAAAGTTGGTCAAAAAATAATTCCAAAAAATCGATGCTTCTTTGGTCAAAAAATATCCTTAAAAATCCACGCCTCTTTGGTGAGAAAGTTGGTCAAAAAATAATTCCTAAAAATCGATGCTTCTTTGGTCAAAAAATATCCTTAAAAATCCACGCCTCTTTGGTGAGAAAGTTGGTCAAAAAATAATTCCTAAAAATCGATGCTTCTTTGGTCAAAAAATATTCTTAAAAATCCACGCCTCTTTGGTGAGAAAGTTGGTCAAAAAATAATTCCTAAAAAGCGATGCTTCTTTGGTCAAAAAATATTCTTAAAAATCCACGCCTCTTTGGTGAGAAAGTTGGTCAAAAAATAATTCCAAAAAAATCGATGCTCCTTTGGTCAAAAAATTGGTCAAAAAATATTCTTAAAAATCCACGCCTCTTTGGTGAGAAAGTTGGTCAAAAAATAATTTCAAAAAATCGATGCTCCTTTGGTCAAAAAATATTCTTAAAAATCCACGCCTCTTTGGTGAGAAAATTGGTCAAAAAATAATTCCAAAAAATCGATGCTCCTTTGGTCAAAAAATTGATCAAAAAATATTCTTAAAAATCCACGCCTCTTTGGTGAGAAAGTTGGTCAAAAAATAATTCCAAAAAATCGATGCTTCTTTGGTCAAAAAATTGGTCAAAAAAATATTCTTAAAAATCCACGCCTCTTTGGTGAGAAAATTGGTCAAAAAATAATTCAAAAAAATCGATGCTTCTTTGGTCAAAAATTGGTCAAAAAAATATTCTTAAAAATCCACGCCTCTTTGGTGAAAAAGTTGGTCAAAAAATAATTCCAAAAAATCGATGCTTCTTTGGTCAAAAAATTGGTTAAAAAAAATATTCTTAAAAATCCACGCCTCTTTGGTGAGAATGTTGGTCAAAAAATAATTCCTAAAAATCGATGCTTCTTTGGTCAAAAAATATTCTTAAAAATTCACGCCTCTTTGGTGGGAAAATTGGTTAAAAAATAATTCAAAAAAAGAGAGTGCTTCTTTGGTCAAAAAATATTCTTAAAAATCCACCCCTCTTTGGTGAGAAAGTTGGTCAAAAAATAATTCCTAAAAATCGATGCTTCCTTGGTCAAAAAATATTCTTAAAAATCCACGCCTCTTTGGTGAGAATGTTGGTCAAAAATAATTCCTAAAAAACGATGCTTCTTTGGTCAAAAAAATATTCTTAAAAATCCACGCCTCTTTGGTGAGAAAGTTGGTCAAAAATAATTCCTAAAAACCGATGCTTCTTTGGTCAAAAAATTGGTCAAAATATTCTTAAAAATCCACGCCTCCTCGGTGAGAAAGTTGGTCAAAAGTATTCCTAAAAATCGATGCTTCTTTGGTCAAAAAATATTCTTAAAAATCCACGCCTCTTTGGTGAGAAAGTTGGTCAAAAAATAATTCCAAAAAATCGATGCTTCTTTGGTCAAAAAATATTCTTAAAAATCCACGCCTCTTTGGTGAGAAAGTTGGTCAAAAATAATTCCTAAAAACCGATGCTTCTTTGGTCAAAAAATTGGTCAAAAATATTCTTAAAAATCCACGCCTCCTCGGTGAGAAAGTTGGTCAAAAGTATTCCTAAAAATCGATGCTTCTTTGGTCAAAAAATATTCTTAAAAATCCACGCCTCTCTGGTGAGAAAGTTTGTCAAAAGTATTCCTAAAAATCGATGCTTCTTTGGTCAAAAAATATTCTTAAAAATCCACGCCTCTTTGGTGAGAAAGGTGGTCAAAAAATATTCTTAAAAATCGATGCTTCTTTTGTCAAAAAAATTGGTCACAACTTTTCTTATAAATCCACGCCTCTTTGGTGAGAAAGTTGGTCAAAAATATTCCTAAAAATCTATGCTTCTTTGGTAAAAAAATTGGTCAAAAAATATACTTAAAAATCCACGCCTCTTTGGTAAGAAAGTCGGACAAAAAATTTTCTAAAAATCCACGCCTCTTTGGTGAGAAAGTTGGTCAAAAATATTCCTAGAAATCGATGCTTCTTTGGTCAATAAATATTCTTAAAAATCCACGCCTCTTTGGTAAGAAAGTTGGTCAAAAATATTCCTAGAAATCGATGCTTCCTTGGTCAAAAAATATTCTTAAAAATCCACGCCTCTTTGGTAAGAAAGTTGGACAAAAAATATTCTTAAAAATCCACGCCTCTTTGGTGAGAAAGTTGGTCAAAAATATTCCTAAAAATCGATGCTTCTTTGGTCAAAAAATATTCTTAAAAATCCACGCCTCTTTGGTGAGAAAGTTGGTCAAAAATATTCCTAAAAATCGATGCTTCTTTGGTCAAAAAATATTCTTAAAAATCCACGCCTTTTTGGTGAGAAAGTTGGTCAAAAAATAATTCCTAAAAACCGATGCTTCTTTGGTCAAAAAATATTCTTAAAAATCCACGCCTCTTTGGTGAGAAAGGTGGTCAAAAAATATTCTTAAAAATCGATGCTTCTTTTGTCAAAAAAATTGGTCACAACTTTTCTTATAAATCCACGCCTCTTTGGTGAGAAAGTTGGTCAAAAATATTCCTAAAAATCTATGCTTCTTTGGTCAATAAATTGGTCTAAAAATATACTTAAAAATCCACGCTTCTTTGGTCAGAAAGTTGGCCAAAATTCAAAATTTTTTTTTAATTTCACATCTTCATAGAACAACGCTTCATACGTCTGGCGAATTGCATATCGCCGTTGAATTCTGCTAAGACAAAATCTGAAAATGGCATAAAAATCTTGAAGCACTACTAACCTGCTTGAGTCTTTTCTTCCACAGATTCTTTCCCAGCATTAAAAGTATTACAGAGCTATCGCAGAGTTCCAATATGCGTTTCATGCAATTTCGTGCTCACGACAAATATGCTTTACATTTAAGCAAAATGGAAAAGGTAAGGGCAAACCAGGATAAAACACCAACAAAATGTATATTAAATACAACTCATTAATACCTTTTCCTCCCAACCACAGCGTGAAAAAGAACGTGGCTCTCACATATCGTACATGTTTCGTTTGCCATTTGCGGCTGGTGCCGTTTTTAGTGCCTCCATGTTGGATACATTGTTGTATCAGGCTTTTGTTAAGGATTATGTTATAACTTTTGTGAGGCTGCTGCTGGGCATTGATCAGGCACCGGGCAGTGGGTTTTTGACATCGGTAAGTTACAACCTGCAAAGAAGTCAAACATTTTCCCCTAATTATAATTAAAATCATAATGTAATATTTGTTTTTTGTTTGTCTCTTTGCAGATGCGCATTACCAAAGAAGACATGTGGATACGCACCTATGGACGTTTGTATCAGAAATTATGTTCAACCACTTGTGAAATACCCATTGGCATCTATCGTACTCAGGATACTTCCAATACGGAAGCAACACATGTGAGTAATTCACCTGTAGACAAATGGGGACCATTTTCAGCTTTCGGAAAGCACTGTGTGCGCTTGCGGCCATCGGTGAGTCCAAGTTTAAGTAAACAGATGTCATGTGAGCCACTGTTATTCTGTGTCTCTTCAATACACAACTACCACCACCACAAAACTCACACACATATACATACATAATAACCAACACAAATTGACAAAAAGCGCATAAACTTACTAATACAAAACTCTACTACCACAACTACTACTACTAGCAAATTAGCCACCTAAAATGTCATCACGAATTAATTTTTTATCACACACACACTCACACCGTACAACATAATACAAGTCGTTTTTTTCCCTAACTCTATCTATTTCTCTTTCGCTAAACAATCTACACCTACTTTGTTATTAGTATTCCTTACTTTTTTTCTCTCGCTCTCTCTTTTTCTTCTTGCTCACTATAAAATGCCTTCTAAAACTTAACGCATAGCCACATTAAAATAGGATTTAACACTTATGTACTGTACAGTAACCTTTTGTAAATTTAGCGGTTAGATAGACTATTGTGAATAAATTCATGTTAGGGGCTAAACATAACGTTCGGCCCTACCTAAAGTCTTATAAATTTTCCCTAGTTTCACATAAATTTTCTAGATTTTTCTTATTCTTACCCAGAATTTCGTCTACTTCATTTAGTTTAGTATGAAAAGAAAAAATGTAAGGACATTAACAAAAATAATTATTTTTATTTCATATTTTAGTGTTTTGTTCTTGTTTATCAACTCCCGTTATTATTGCACGATTTCTTTACTAATTTTATTAATTCTGTTTTAATTTGTAACCTAATTTTATAGTAAAATATTAATCTCGAATTCATTGCCAGTAATGGCAAGGGTGCGTTGCCTCTATTTCTTATGCAAAATTTTAAGAACAATAATTGCATTCGCTCACAGTATTTGAAATTCATACCATGAGTTAAAGTCAAGATTATAAATTTCGATTTTGTCTTAAACCAATATTTCGGAATATAAAAAATCAGAAAAATATCTATTTATTTATTTTTTTTTATTATTTTTATAATCTGTAATCTGTAGTGAAATTCTGACAGGAGTGATCCTCATGATCTAGAGAGAGAGATTGGGGGCCAAAGGCACTAACGAGAACCTCTAGATCAACAGAGCCATAAGATAGGCTTGGATAGAATTCTCTCTGATGCAGTTGAGCAGAGAGTACAAACATATAAGGCATGTTTCATTAAGACGATTCAAATACAAATTCGTTCTAACTACTTCTCTTCTTTATACCCTCAGCATTTATGCTAACGAGGGTATATACCTCATCGAAATAATGGTTTAAGATCCCAAGTATGTTTGGATGAAATCCGTTACAGACAATTTAGGGTTGATTGAGCCATATCAGTCCGTCTGTCATGATAACTCTCGAACGGATCAACCGATTCGGTTCAAATTTTGATTTTCGTAATATTTTGTTTAAGTTCGTAGATAGGCCATATCGGCCCACTCCTTCAGCTACCTCCCCAACAAAAGTTAAAAATTTGTCTGTAAAATTATGTGAAAAATAACTCTCAAAAGATCAATCGATTTGGTCCTAACTTTGCAGATAGTAAAATTTCTACTTGGACTTTATCGGTCCACTCCTTCGGGTACCTCCCACACAAATTTTCAGGTTAAGACCTCCTCTCGAATACCTTTGTTTTTTGGTGTAACAACTTGTGTTCGCTGCCCCCATTACGACGGTACAAGGTTTTTCAGGGACAAGTCCATACTTCCTGAGAAAAATGGCCCGAAAGCTGGCCCATGGGTGCATGGAGCGTTGGGACGATTAAAATTTCTCCAAAATTTGGCAGTCGTAATATTTTGCCCAATTTTAAATCAAGTTCTAAGATGGATCTTATCGGTCCACTCCTTTGGGTACTCCCCCCACAAAATACTCTCGAAGGCAGTAAACGATTTGATCCATACTTTGCCTACGTAATGTTTCTATGTGACATAGATCAGGTTATATATGCCACGGACTATATATCGCTCATTTACTCAAAGAGTATCAAATTTTCGTGCTGATATCTCTAATTTAACACAAAAGTTTTTCGAGCTTATAAGACACTAAATCTCTTCAAATCATGCTTGATCTTGCACATAAAGTTTGCACTGATATCTGGCTAGCTGTTTGCAATGTATGGTTCAAGTAATTATTTTATTTTTTGTGTAATAATCTTTTTAAGTTGGGAAGTCAAATTTCAATCGCCATATTAAAACTCGTTTTTCTCGAAACAGGATTTTTTTGAGATGTGTCACTCTTTGAGTAAATTAGCGATATGTCAACTCCTTTGGGTACCTCTCACACAAAATTTCGGGAAAGTGCTGTTTAAGACATCCTCTTAAATTGCTTTGACTTTTTCTGGAAGAACTTGTATTCTCTGCCCCCCAGCAAAAATATAAATTACAAAACCCCTTACTAACCTATTATTTTAACAAATGCATGTCGCGTGAAATAAGTAGCAATTTTTTGGCCACTTAAATAAGTAGTTAATTAAGTAGTCGCGACTTTTAGTAACTACTTTTTAAAGTGATTTTAACTACCTATTTCACGCGACATGCCCTTGTAAAAATAATGGGTTAGGAGGGGGTTTTGTAATGAGTATTTTTGCTGGGCCATTACGACAAGTTTTAAGGGGCATGTCCACATTTCCAGAGAAAATGGCCTGAAAACTTGGAAAGTCCCTACGGCCACCATATGTAGTGGCTGGTGTGGCAATATTTATGCAAATCTTAGTCAAAGTTTGAAGATGGTACTTATTCGTCCAGTCCTTTCGCTACCTCTTCCATAAAAGTACTGGCGATATCTCCTAAACGGAACAACCGATTTGGTCCAAAATTTGGATCTCGTAATATTTTGTCTAAACATAGTTTAAGTTTCTTGGGGTAACTCCCTTACAGAAGTTGGACATTTTTAAAGAAGGTACTTCTTGTGTTTCTTTTTATAGCGATATTAGGCTTTTCGTGGGCAAGTCCATGCGTCCTGATATTATGGCTGGTTGGAGCAATATCTTTTGAAAGGAACCTCCTAAACAATACTTTTGAACTTTAACACAAATCCCTATTTTTGTCGGCAAGTTTTTAGGGATCATTTGGGGAAAAAAGTGTTTTAATTCACACAGGGTAAACTTTACTTGTTTTCTGCTTAAGATTTCAATAATAGTAGATTCTGGCACAGAGTACCCATGATCAAAAATTAAAGTCCGTTTTTACACATTTCGATATTTTACTTTACCCTAATATGTTAGATTGTTTCAAATCGATCAAGTCTGTTATTAATCGTCAGTTTCTCTATGACGCACTGTGGGTGAAATCCAAATCTAGCGGGGAAAAATTAATAACTTTTAAACTAGTTAAGATAGACTATTGAAATTTTGATCATATGTTTTTTATGACCGTAGGCCCCATGTTATGGAATATGGTCTATATTGGCTCACATTTTGGTGTAGATCCCATATAGCGGTACCGCCCGATTTTCGGCGTTTTGAATAACTTTGCTAAATTTTCTGGCCGAATCAACTGTATTTTGACATTTCGGATTCCCTGAGGTCAAAAAACTTCTCCACAAAAATTGGGGACATAGATCCACGTTTTGGTTTAGCCTCCATATATAGGTATTGTCCGATTTTACTTATTTTAAAGTTTTTAACAAATTTTTCTGACCGACTTAGCTGTATTTTGGCATTTGGGGTAACCAGTGGCCAAAAAAACTTCTCCCAAAAAAAGTGGAGGCATAGCTTCACGTTTTGGTATAGGTTCCATGTAATGATATCCAAACTAAACGACTTTTTTACTTCAAAATAAAATGGCGATAAAATGAAGAGTTGCAAATAGTAGCAGTCGGAATTTTCGGAGTAATTACCTCGGAGTATGTATTTTAAGAAAAACAATATTCGGAAGTGATCCCCGGTTATCCCCGGTTAGTTGTACTTTATATAAGATACTTAAAGTCGAAAAGTTTTCTCTTAATAATTAAAGATTATTCTTTTGAATATTTACAACAGTAAATAATTAAGCAATCACTTTCTTTTTAAAGCAGCACATCCAAACTGTTGGAAAAAATTCAATTATGCACTCTTTAATTTAATTTTTCCCACAATTTTTGACGATCAAAACAAATACCAAAAAAGTCGATTTAGCAATCACGAATAAAAACTCCAAATGTATGTACCGCTATAACAGCCAACTACAATAAAATACAAATTTGTTTATTGTTTTCGGGTGCCGCAAGATGTTTAGAACAGGACGCCATTAATTATTTCCATATAACATAAGGCCAGTTTTCGGACTTTTGCTCCGCTAGATTTGAATTTCGCCCACAGTGTGACGTTTCGAAACCAAATTCAATGGAATCTAACATAATATCAGCGTTCCGGCCAGCGGCTGCCACCTTAATGTACATATGTTTGCATTTTTATCGGTGAGATATAATAGATGTCGGGAGTGGTTGCATCTCAACTATGTTGCTGCGAGAACACAGTCCCCAGTGACTCATCGTCGTTAACAGAATACGAAACTCCCCCGTAGTACTGCCAACAGCAACCACACACACAACACTTAACACCAGTCGTTGCTGTTGCAATCTGTCCCTGTAAATGCATGCTTTTTTCAATTCAATTGCAATGTACTCCGAGGTAAAATTGAGGAAATAGTGGACTTCGTGAGTCTGCCGGAAACCAAGCTCAACAGCAAGTGTTGCAATGGTTACAATGTACTGAGGAAGATTCGAACCAGATGTGTAGGTGGGGGCCTAGCTTTTCTGTGGCACCACATTGTTAAATACAGACTTATCTCGCTTGAGCCGGGCTCTAATGGCACGTGCATGGAATGTATGGGGATAGCAGTCAGTTGTTGAACCGCTAATGTAGAATTGCTTAACGTATACCTCCCGCCGATTAGTAAACGTTCTCCTCGTTATAGTCCCAAGATTATCCAGCGTTTGGAAGTTCATGATCGACTGATCTTAAGGCACCAGTCTGGCAGGGCCGATTCATAGCTCTAGCTTTTGCATGGCCCGTGAGGACGTCCTACCAAATAGCGGAGATGACATATGTAGTTCGCCAGACATAGCCAGCAGAAAATCCCATTACCAATTAGTTTAACTTGCTTACCATTAGTTTAACTAGGTCATGTCGCAATGAATAACTAGTTATTCTATGGCAGAGACGTGCTTCTTTGCAATGACAGTATAGTGAGGGCGCCCACTGAGTCGTTTTTGTATTTGCTTCTCTCTCTCTCGCTTACAGTGTAAGTGAATGAAAACAAACAATAAATATCATGTGGTTGTTGTTTTCATCACTCATACATACACACATACTAAAACATTGATAGAAATTCTTGGGCGACACTGTTCTATGGTCACTAGAAGTCGAAAAATAAGCTAAACAATTGAGGTGAATTTATGTTCAAATTCAACACACTCTACATTTTTATTTTACTCTCGCCTGGATTTGAACATGAGAACTTCTGATTTGTAGCCAAACACACTACGCACTGTACCACGCGTACAAGCATTAAGGCTTATTTAAACGATGTGAATCACCAACTATTCGTAATATTGAATATTGAACACACAACACGCTACTATTTACCGTACACATTACTTGGTAATGAGTAAAGTAAATAATGTTGCCTTAAAAATTATTTATATTTTTTTAATTTTACATTACTTTGTAATGGCTTATTCGGCTCATGTGTCCCCCATATTTTTGCTGGTCATGTCACCTGGTCTGACAAATGATGCCAGCTGGCAACCCGTTGTCTCTTGGGTCAGACCAGACCGCCCGATTTTATCACCTCTGATAACGTACCTTTGAAAGTCATGAGAATTTACCTAGTTTCAGAGAGTTCACCAACCACCGCTTCAGAGAAGAGGCCAACCATTCTGATGATCGAGTAGCAGAAAAAATATTTCGAAACATCATCGCAGCTGCAGCCGCTAGCTATAACCGATGATGTTGCGAATGTCATCAAGAACGCTAAATCATCCGAAGCATTGGGGCCTGATGGAATCTCCCTGGTAATGCTGAAACAGCTGAATAACCCGGGAGTGGAGTATCTCACTAAAGATCTCTACCTGTCGCTAGCCACCGTTTTCGAAGTCTGGAAAATGTACAAGGTGGTCCCGCTACTGAAGCCAGGCAGGGATGCCAGCAAAGGTGAATAATGCAGACCGATTTTGCTTTTGTTGCAGTAGAAAAGACCCTTGAGGCTTTAGACCTCACCAGCATCAGAAATAGATATCCAGTTGCCGATCATCAACAAGGGTACAGTTAGCAGTATAGCACAACAATAGCGTTGCACACCATCTCCACACATATTTTTCAAAGGCTCCAGCAGAACAAACCGTACGATAGAACAGTTTTGGTGGCACTCTACTTACCAAAAGCCTTTGATACTGTCAAGCACAAGAGTAGACAACCCTCCGACCAGGCTTGAAACGTTGTATAATCAATTATACGAGCGGACGCCAGTCGTACATGAAATTCAGGAAAAGAAGACCAAAGCCCGTAGAGTGAAACAGGGAGTTCCCCAAGGTGGGGTGATAGCTCCGGAACTGTTTAAACACTTCTTCTCCTGTATTCTGCCCTCCTCCGTAACGTATGCGGATGACTGTAAGACTGAGCTCCTATTTAGAGATGTGAACAAAGTTGAATGTTTTGGTCGATGTTAGAAGAATTCCGACCACTAACTTCCCCAAGATGGCTGGTACCCCAGCATGTTCATGTCGTCCACGTATGCCACAACTATCTGCTACAAGCTGAGATGTAGGTCATCAAGACCCTTGTCGGCAGCACTTGTTGTGCAAATAAAGAGACCTTGCTGGTCTGTGGTAAGCTATGCGGTACCAGTGGTCCGCGAATACCTATCAGAATGCCGCCCTAAGAACTGCAGCGGGGTACCTCCTATTGTCTTCTGTGGACTATATACAATGGCATGCAGTCTTTGCTCGAGTTTTACCGTGAGAACCATCGTAATCACCATATGGTGGATAGTACCCCGCACCAAGGCATATCGGGAAGGATCTTCATGATCTAGAAAGATACGACAACAAGAGAGTATCCCTAGATCAGCAAGCATATGAAGCAGGTTTGAATAGCGTTCACACAGATGCAGACGCAAATGCCATTAACAACTATCATGTAAATGCGGTCATCGGAGAACATTCTCCAACTATGGCAACTGTAGAGCGTCGGTTACCACTAAAAACCATAGTAGCTTAGGCTCAACTATGCTTGGGTGATGCATAGGACAGGTATTGAAGATACCGGGCAGAACATCTGTCCAACATGCGGCACAGGCCCGCACGCCCTACCAAACCTACTCAACTAACTCTAGTAGCCTTATGGTTATAACCTATTGAAGCAGTCACATTCCTAGAACTGAAGATTAAGCAGAAAAAACTTACACCAATCAATATTTTTAATTAAAAATCCTAGAAAACTCTGTCCTATGTGGACCATTTTTATACCCTCAGCATTTATGCTAACGAGGGAATGTACACTTTCTTACGGGCAAAATGTGCCTCATCGAAATAATGGTTTTAGACCCCAAGTATGTTTGGACGAAATCCGTTTCAGATAATTTGAAGTTGATTTAGCACTGTCCGTACGTCTGTCTGCCTGTCTGGGTGGCTGACTGGAGCGCACGATAACTCTTGAACGGTGCAAAATTTGGCTTTCGTAATATTTTGTCTAAACTTAGTTTAAGTTCGAAGATGGGTTATATCGGTCCACTCTTTTCGGTACCTCCCCCACAGAAGTTGGAAGTGCGCATCGTGAAATTTCTAGCAGACTTAGATGAGGTTTCAATATGGACGCAATCGGTCCACTTCTTCGGGTGCCTTCCACACAAAAGTTCGGAAATGTTTAGTTTAGGACCTGCTCTCGAATCGCTTTGATATTTGTTGTAAAAACTTGTATTCACAGGTTGTATATTTTCCGATTTACAAGTCCCCAAACCTATTTCCAATGAATATTCAAAGTGCTCTGCTAATAACATATTTCTTTAAAAATTTCTTTATTTTACTTTCCGTTTAAACTTTTAGTAATTTTTTTGTTAATTTGACTCTAGCAACATTGTTATGTTCTTTCTGTTTTATCTTCGTTCTAGTTTTTTTTTCTCTTTATTTATTTTCTCAATAAAACAAATTGATATGTCCTTGCATTTTTTTGCGTTTCTAGTTACCTTCGTACACTTCTAGGAAAAAGTTGAACGCCATAACACACACACACAGCTACATGACAAGATGAAACAAGAAACAATTTAATTGATCAAACATAACAATGTATTCGATTCGTAGTTACAGTTTGGGTAAGAAACAATTAGACAGCAAATAATTTTACAAAGTTGATTTTAACCTTCTTCTTTGAAACAAAAAGAAATATATATAAAATTGTTTAAAACAGGCAACAGAGGATAATAGTATTGAATAATCGATAATCTTTGTAGAAGATTATATTTAATCTCTGTTTTGACTTTCTAGTGTTAGCTGAAAATAGTTTTAGTTTTCTTACATTCTTTACTCATGCATAGTTTTTCTTTTATTGGCTCCTTTGTAAAATTTTATTAAATGCCTATTCCTTAATTGGAGTTTGAAATTTATTAAAAATCTAAACTAAGAATGTTAACTAAAGTAAACAAAAAAACTATTTTATATAACATTTTGCATTGACTTAGCTTATGACATGTTTTGCTTCTCTTTTTCTTCGTATATCCCAAAAAAAAAAAAAAAAAAACAATATACATATTCTAATATAATCGTAAAGAGGAATGATAACATGTGAATAAAGTGTCCTAAGGAGTGATAAACATTTTCGACAAAATAAATATATCGGAATTGTATGCAGAACAAAAAAGTTATTATTATCGTTATTGATGATATTCTTAATTAATTTAATTAATTAAATAATTATGAGCTGACGGGTTGTATTATAGAGGATATTATTAGAAGACGTATTGGCTTTAAATTATATCT
The DNA here is from genome assembly GCF_047663935.1 of Musca autumnalis. NCBI lineage: Eukaryota > Metazoa > Arthropoda > Insecta > Diptera > Muscidae > Musca > Musca autumnalis. Next base: position 16,634,111 of record NW_027412088.1, on the reverse strand, counting down.
TAAATAATATCTGGATGGGCTCCCCCCTGAATAGGTCGGTGATCTGTGGTGTCTTCAGATAGTCTATCAATATTTTTATACCCTCAGCCTTTAGGCTAAAGAGGGTATTTACACTTTGACACGACCAAAAATGTGCCTCATCGAAATAATGGTTTTAGACCCCAAGTATGTTTGTACGATATCCGTTTCAGACAATTTTGAGTAGATCTAGCAATGTCCGTCCGTCTGTCTGTCTGGCAGGCTGGTGCGCACGATAACTCTCAAACGGATCAATCGATTTGGTTCAAATTTTGGGTATCGAAATATTTTGTCCAGATTCGATTTAAGTTCGAAGATGCTTAGGACCTGGTCTAGAATCGTTTTGATTTTTGTTTACGCAAGTTGTATTCGCTGTCGTCTATACGACGCTCTAAATTTCATTAGGGGCAAGTCCATACTTCCTGAGAAAATAGCCTGAAAGTTGCAAAAAATCTATGACTCCGTATGTAGTGGTTGGAGCGCAAAATAACTCTCGAACGGATTTGGCTTTCGTAATATTTTGTCCAAACTTAGTTCAAGTTCAAAGATGGATTATATCCGTCCACTCCTTCCGGTACCTCCCCCACAAAAGTTCGAAAATGTTCGGAAAATTTGTGCGTATGATAACTCTTGAAGGGAGGAACCGATTTGGACCATACTTTGCACATTATGAAATTTCTACCAGACTTAGATGAGGTTCCAATATGGACTCAATCGGAAAACTCCTTCGAGTTCAGTTTAGGACCTGCTCTCGAATCGCCTTGGTTTTTGTTGTAAGATCTTGTATTCACTTTCCTCTATACGTAGGTACAAGTTTTCACAGGGGCAAGTCCATACTTCCTGAAAAAATAGCCTGAAAGTTAAAACACACACTATGACACCATGTTTATGGGTGGAAGCGCAAGATAATTCTCGAACGGAAATGCCGATTCCGGCCAAAATTTGGCCTTCGTAATATTGTTTCCAAACATGGTTTGAGTTTGAAGATAGGCCATATTGGTCCACTCCTTCAGGTACCTACCCCACAAAAGTTCAAAAATATTCGGAAAAATTGTGCGCATGATAACTCTTGATGGGAGTGAGCGAATTGGAGAAAACATCCGGAAGGGTGTAAAAACCCCCTATGGCACCCCCATGGTCTATGTCGGTCCATTCCTTTAAGTACGTTTTCCGAAAAATGTTTGAACTTTAATTCTAATCAACATTTTTGTCGGTTCATACGACCAAAATTTTGAAAACCCCTAAATACATACTTTTTTTTGTGAAAAAAGTGTTTCAATTTGCACAGGCTGAGGGTATATCCCTGTCGGCAAAGCCGACTGATACTTTTTTACTTGTTTAAATTTCTTTTGTTTTTGTAACAACTACAAAACAAACAAATGAACTTGTTGTGAAATAAACAATGAGTAAAGTAGTTAAAAAGTTACAGAATAGGCCCCCTGATGTCAACGACACTTTTATCGAATCTTGAACTTAGACACCTAACCTTACATTGCCATGTAAAACTAACCACAGTGAATTTTATCTCTAATAGGAGACTATATACTATGTGGGATTACGGTCATAATTGATCTTGCTAATATGCATTCCGATTTCTGTTGTCATCTGCGGTGCGTCTGCTTGAATCTTATTAAGTTTGCCTATCTAGTGGCGTATCGGTGATCTGACAGAGTCATCGATTAATTGATCGATGGACTGAGAACAATATTGCTGAAAACCGTATCGAAAAATGTTCACTTTACTTCTTAGGACATCATTCCAATCATATTTTTTACATTTTTCACTATACACAATTAATTATTCTCTTTTTACTATCTCTATCTTAATCAATTTATTCTAGTTTTTGATTTGCAAAAAAAAACTACAATTTTTTATACTTTTTTATACAAAACATGTTCCACTACATATTTCTTCTTCTACTACTTCTTCTGCTACTTTTTTTCTCTGTACATACTACAATAACAAATATTTATTCAATTCAATTGCCTTTCTTAATTAATTTTTATTCGCAAATATTAAGTTTGTACATTGTCCACTTGAAGTCTCCCTCCCTCCCCCTCTCTCTCTCTCACCCTCTCACTCTATGTATGTTTGCCATTTTCATTTGTATTGACTTGAAATTGTATTCGTGAATATTGGCCAAACACAATTAAATAATGAAATATTCAAGTACAATGACAAACAAGAGCCATGGTAATAACAACAACATTGACAACAACATTAAATCATCATCGAATTGCAGCTAGTTAAAGTTTTTGTGGCAGCAGCCACAACAATTGTCAGCCCAAAAAAAGTTTTGTTTCTTGTTATACCCTACACCACTATGTGGGGAGGGTATTATAAGTTGGTTTTGGCCAAAAAGTTTGTAACGCATCGAAATAATGGTCGTAGACCCATACTTCTCGACGAGCTGAGTCGATCTGGCTATGTGTGTCCGTCCGTCTGTCCATCTAAACCTTGTAATCACGCTACAGGTCGCAATTTTGATCGGATCGTCACCAAATTTTGGGTGTTGATGAGGGTCCCGGAGGGGAAGAAGCCTATTGATTTTGGTGATGGTCGGGTAATATTCAGCGGTCGGAATGGGCAAAAAACTTATTTGGGGAAAAAGTCAACGTTTTATTGCAAAGCGAATATCTTCGCATCTATAATGGGTATATCAAAAGCAAAACCTGCTAATGAAAGTAGAAAATATCACCTTTACAACGATGTATAATAGGTTGTCGTAGGTGGTCAAACAAAGAAGAAGTCGCAGTAGTCGCTAATACAACCCATCTTTTTATTTTTGCGATTTGAGTTATAATGACGAATATCACAGCTTTGGTTGGGGATCTTCCAAAAGCAGAGCCTGACTATGAAAGAAGAATATCCCACCTTTACAATGATTCAAAGCGGGTTGGCGTAGGTGGCCAAATAACGGAGATATAGCAATAGTCGGTAATACATCCCATTTTCCAATTTTTTTCAAAATCGCGCTACAGGTCGCAATTTCGATCAGATCGTCACGAAATTTTGGGAGATAATGGGTGTCCCACAGAGGAATAAGCCTATTGATTTTAATGATGGTCGGATAATATTCACGGGTCGAAATGGGCAAAAACTTATTTGGAGAAAGGGTCAACGTTTTATTTCAAAGCCAATAGCTCTGCTTATTTAAGAGGTATATCAAAAGCAAAACCTGGCAAGGAAAGTAGAACATATCACCTTTACAACGATGTAGAGTAGGCTGTCGTAAGTGGTCAAACAACAGAGATATCGCAATAGTCGGTAATGCATCCCTTTTTTGATCTTTTTGTAAACACGCTACAGGTTGCAATTTTGATCGGATGGTCACGAATTTTTTGGGAGTTGATGCGAGTCCCACAGAGGAAGAAGCCTATTACGTTTGGTGATGGTCGGATAATATTCAGGAGTCGCAATAAGCAAAAAGCTTATGTGGAGAAAAGTCTACGTTTTTTCTTATGCGAATATCCCCGCTTCTGGTAGGAGTATTCCAAAAAGAAAGCCCGCCAATGGTAGAAGAAAAGATCTCCTTTATATTGATGCAAGGTATGTTAGCGTATGTGGGCAAACAACCGAGATATCGCAAAAGTCGGTAATATATCCATTTTTTCATTTTTTTGTAATCACGCTATCGGTTGGAATTGTGATCGGATAGTCACTAAATTTTGGGGGTAGAAGCGGGCCCCACAGAGGAAGAAGCGTATTGATTGTGGTGATAATCGGATAATATTTAGGGGTCGGAATGGGGAAAAACTCATGTGGAGACAAATTCAAAGTTTTATTCTTTGTGAATATATCGAATACCTACTAGAGGTATTCCAACGGCAAAGCCTGTTAATAGAAGAAGAAAATATTACCTTTAAATTGGTGTAAAGTAGGTTGGCGAAGGTGGCCAAACAAGTGAGATACCACAATGCATCCAATTCTTCCATTTTTTGCAATCACGGTGGGTGCTACATGGTGCGATAACACTTATAGAAAAGTTGTTCATATCTAGCAGGACTACCTTGACGTAACGTGGTTTTGTCGTCGGCTGATATAAGTTCATTCGCGTCCAGGGTCTCCAAACCTTACGGAATGAAAAGACTAGTATTATTCTCTCTTTCATGGGTCTTTCGGGTGTAGACAATCCGGAACACGATGTATTCGATGTTCGGCTGTAGATAATCTGGAAGACGATGTATTCGGTGTTCGGCTGTAGATAATCGGGAACACGATGTCATAAGCACTGACAATAATTGTTGTAAAGATACACTAGAATGCAATTCAGCCATGCATTGCACGTTATTTTACTGAGGATGGGTAGTTATGACGTACTGTATGTTGCTTATTGGATGGCTGGTTCCGGGGATGGCAAGTTGATGGTTTTTCCCGCTACTTGTTGAGATTTTTGACGTACAAGCAGCGATTCTAACTGTTCCGAGATAAAAAAAAATAGCTACAGAATTATCGTCTGTAGTAATTTTCATGACGGATCAGCTGGGATCCCGGGGTGGTTCCGTATGGTTGTTATCTTGTTATACCCTCAGCCTTTAGGCTAAAGAGGGTATTTACACTTTGATACGACCAAAAATGTGCCTCATCGAAATAATGATTTTAGACCCCAAATATGTTGATATCCGTATCAGACAATTTTGAGTAGATCTAGCAATGTCCGTCCGTCTGTCTGTCTGTCTGTCCGTCTGTCTGCCTGGCTGGTGCGCACGATAACTCTCGAACGAATCAATCGATTCGGTTCAAATTTTGGGTATCGAAATATTTTGTCCAGATTCGATTTAAGTTCGAAGATGGGCCATATAGGTCCACTCCTTCAGGTACCTCCCCCACAAATGTTCAAAAATTGTCGCAAAACTTGTGCGCACGAGAACTCTTGTAGGGAATAACCGATTTGGTCCATACTTTGCACATCGTGTAATTTTTACCAAACTTAGATGAGGTTCCAATATGGACTCAATCGGCCCACTCCTTCGGGTACCTCCCACACAGAATTTCGGAAAAGTTCGGTTTAGGACCTGGTCTCGAATCTCTTTGATTTTTGTTTACGCAAGTTGTATTCGCTGTCCTCTATACGACGCTGTAAGTTTTATTAGGGGCAAGTCCATACTTCCTGAGAAAATAGCCTGAAAGTTACAAAAAACCCTATGACACCGTGTGAAGTGGTTGGGGCGCAATATAACTCTCGAACGGATCTGCTGATTCGGTCCAAAATTTGGCTTTCGTAATATTTTGTCCAAACTTAGTCCAAGTTCAAAGATGGATTATATCGGTCCACTCCTTCCGGTACCTCCTCCACATAAATTCGAAAATGTTCGGAAAATTTGTTCGAACGATAACTCTTGAAGGAAGTAACCGATTTGGTCCATTCTTTGCACATTATGAAATTTCTACCAGACTTAGATGAGGTTCCAATATGGACTCAATCGGTAAACTCCTTCGAGTACCTCCCACACAAAATTTCGGAAAAGTTCAGTTTAGGAACTGCTCTCGAATCGCCTTGGTTTTTGTTGTAACATCTTGTATTCACTGTCCCCTATACGAAGGTACATGTTTCCTCAGGGGCAAGTCCATACTTCCTGAAAAAGTAGCCTGGATGTTGAAAAACAAACCCTATGACACCATGTTTGTGGGTGGAAGCGCAAGATAATTCTCGAACGGAAATTCCGATTCCGGCCAAAATTTGGCTTTCGTAATATTGTTTCCAAACTTAGTTTAAGTTCGTAGATAAGCCATATCGGTCCACTCCTTCAGATACCTACCCCACAAAAGTTTAAAAATATTCAGAAAAATTGTTCGCACGATAACTCTTGATGGGAAGTACCGATTTGGTCCATACTTTACACATTCTCATAATATCTACCAGATATATGTAGATAAGCTTCGAATATGGACTATATTTGTCCACTCCATCCCGTACCTCCCACACAAAATTTTGGATAAGTTCACTTTAAGACCTGCTATTGAATCACTTTGATTTTTGTTGAAGCAACTTACATTCGCTGCCTCAATTACGATGGTAAAAGTTGTTTCAGGGGCAAGTCCATACTTCTTAAGAAAACAGCCCGAAGGATGTAAAAACCCCCTATGGCACCCCATTGGTCTATGACGGTCCATTCCTTTCAGTACCTTTTCCGCAAAATTTTAATTTAAATACATAAGTTTTGTTGTGAAAAAAGTGTTTCAGTTTGCCCAGGCTGAGGGTATATCTCTGTCGGCAAAGCCGACTGATACTTTTTTACTTGTTGTATTATGTACATTTTGTCACGATACATACCTTTAATGAATATTTCATAACGCTGTACAACAAAATTGAACTTTCTTTAAAATTACAAGAAACCCCGCACAGATTATGAAAGTTGACAGAAAAAAAGAAGACACGTGTATTGGCATTTTGAAGGTTTACGTCGGGAAGTAACCTAAATAAGCGTGACAAATTCCGCCCAATTCTACAGGTTTTGAAATATTCGACATCAGGTTCCTTGGAATCCTTGCATTTTAGGTATAAAGTGTCTTTGGCAATATTACTGACAACAATGCGGGGTATCTTTTAATGAAAAAAATAACCCTCATGCGAGTCACTAAAGGGGTATTTTAGGTCCCTTTTTTAAAAACGTTTAAAAACTCCTTTAAAATGTGATCGTATCAGATCAAAATGGTCTACAAAATTATTTGTCATAAAATTTTACTATAGGTCCCCAAATACACGAAAACTCTAAATCGTACCTGAAGGCCAGGAATCTGCCAAAAGTAAAATCGCGTTTTAGGGTTAACGTTGTACTTTATCTGAATTTATAAGGTTTTGTCCAACAAAACTTCATTCTAGAAAGAAGACGTCAAAGACAAAAATATTCTCCATCAAATTTCAATATAAGTCGCATGGAATTACAAAACGATTAATGAAAACTGTTTGAAAATTTGTGGCGGAGGTACTCGAATGAGAGGTATAGGCTATCTTCGAACTTAAACTGAGTCTGAAGGAAATGCTTTGATGTACTAAGTTTGGATCAAATCGGTTACTTCCAGGACGTACATGGCTACACTGATGATATTTTGTAAAAAACGGATTTGTATTAGGCCGTCTAAAAGTATTAATGCAATGAGCCAAATCTCTGAGCTTAATGAAGTATTTGCGGTGAAGTAATTTAAGCAATGCTATACCTTGCCTCAAGCAAAATTTTTGGAATTTTTAACGGGTGGGTGTAACTCTACATATTCACTGACATATTTAACAGTGGGTACCTGAATAAAGTCCTATTTACCTATTTTACAATAAACGAAACATTTTTGGAAATCCGTGGGCATATCTCGATAGTGGGTACCGCGTATAGGATATATTTTTGGAAGCAACAGTTGACTTTTAGACTTTACAATTTTCATCTTCAACGAGTTTTTGGGCCAACAGCAAAAACGATATATCCCCGATGCTCGATTTTCACGGTGCTCTTGAACAAAATTTAAATGGAAGGTGCTTACACCTGGGAAGTTTTTGCGAATTCCGAAACTATAATGTTCATCGCCAGAGCGCTTTTTAAATAAATCGCGATTCAAGTTGACATTTTTGAGGGTTATTTAGGTTTTCACGATTTCGTTTGGAAACCGAGGGTCATATCCAATTGGGACTACACAAAATGTTGTGGCTATGAAAATTCTCTACAAGATTGGCTTTTATAGTATCTTCGTAGTTTTTGCCGTTATTGAGATATAAAAGTTAAATTTCGGACAATGGATTGACTGTATCGCCTCCTTATAAAACAATGTCATGACTGCAATTTCCCAACTTAAACTTATATATCTCACAAATAGTACAACCTAGGAATAAATTACGAAAGCCAATCTTGTAGAGAATTTACACAGCAACAACATATTCTTTAGTCCCATTTCGAAAGGATTTGCAGTTTTCAAGTTAAATCCTGAAGACCTAAGAAACCTGAACCTCGTATATCTCAAAAATGGTAAAACCTAAGAAAATATCAACCAGCCAGTCTTGCACTGCTACAACATTTCCTTAAGTCCCATTTCGATAGAACTTTTGGTTTCCAAGCAAAATCGTGAAAACCTAAAAATGTGAACTTTGATCGCAATTTATTAAAAAATCCATCCAGCGATTTTTTCTTGTTTTTGGATTTTTCTCATCTATAAACATTGCTGTTTCAGAATCCGCAAAAACTTCCCTGGTGTAAGCGGTTTTCATTTTTTTTTGTTGTTGTTGTTTTTTTTTTATTTTTCTCATCTGTAAACATTGTAGTTTCTGAATCCGCAAAAATCTCCCAGGAGTAAGCACCTTCCATTTAAATTTGGTTCAAGAGCACCGTGTTGTTCCTGCCAACTCAAAGTCGACTTGAATGTAAACATTTTTTGTTGAAGAAAATATTGTTATCTGCGAAGTATATCCGCAAATGGAAAACAAGGAAAATGATGAGCATCTTTGTTGAGGTCTGAAATTATAGTCTTTCCCGCCGTAGCGCTTGAAAAAAACATTTCGACTTTTTCCCAAAAAAACATATTTAAATTCAATATTAAAATAAGGCCGGGTTATTTAGAAACTATTCTTTACAAAAATACACAAGATTACAAAGTGTTAGATAATGTTCAAAAGTCCACCACCATGGAACCGTTTTTAGTTATGTCAAAATAAAATAAATAAAAGTTTATTTAATTTAAAAATTGTTTTTAATTACCTTTGTCACACACATACACACACCCATCAACCATACAACCAAGACCACCTTTTCTTTTTGTTGACAAAATTGGAGAAACAGAAGCATTACAAAGTCAATAAACAAATTGAAGACGACTTAACATCAGTTACACCACATCGAAGAAAATACACAAAAACTGAAACATAAATAAGAACACTCATACATACACACGTATACACACACACACCCGCACACACACTTCACTATGATGACCAACCACGATTAAATTGCAAAGCTCTCAAATATTCTTACGCTCAAGGCCAGTAGCGTTAGTTGGTTGGTTGGTTGGTTGACTGACTGACTGGCTAATTAAATGTCAACTGTATTTGCATTTAAATGGAAAATGTAAAGAGAGACATTTTGAAAACACTTGAAAATTTTTAATAAACAAAATTTTACACAAAAAAAAAACAATAAACACAACAAGTGAAAAATACAAAAAATAAAAACAACAAAAAAACGAAAACATCATTGTATTGGACTTAAACTGATAATAACGCACACGCACGCAGTGAGTCCTTTGCCCTTTTTGATTATTTGTATTATGTGTGAAAGAAACTCCTTTTCCGGAGGAGTTTTTCCATTCATCCGTCATTCTCGGTCTTTCTCTACCTCTTGCTGTGTAAATCCTCCACCACTATTCATTAAGTTATTGTTGTTATTGTGTTCTACATTTGTATTTCCATTTGGTGCAACATTTGTTGTTATGTGTGTATTGCTCGCTCGTATCCAATTAATTCATAAATGTTGTTGTTGTTTTATAAATTATTTTTATGTTATAAAAATAAAAACAAAAAAATACGAAAAAATAAAAAACCATGTTTAAGTTTTTGATTGTAATTTGCAATGTTTTTTTTTCACTTTTTCAGATATGTTGGAAATCATTTTGCTTATTTTGAAATATAAAACTTTTTATTTTGAAAACTTTTAATTTTGAAAACAATATTTCTTTCTACCTTCTCCACTGAAACCATAAAAACCCTTAAGATCCCTTCTTCGCAATACTACAAATTTACTTTCTACTCTAGTCGCCAAGAGCGGCAATTACGTACTGAAAAAGCTAGAACAAGTAAAACAATTAAGAACGGCTTTAAGTTTTTAATTCGGGGCTATATGGGGGCTATATCAAAACGTCGATATATACCGACAAATTTCTGACGGAAGTTTTTAGACTCAAAGATGACTAAATACCAAATTTCCAATATTTCGGTAAGATAACGCGGCTAAAACCTTCAAAATACCGAAAATCAATAGGTAAACTTCTATGGCGGATATAGGAAGACGTAGACCTATACTGATTATTAACTTCTGCAATATTTTATAACCCCATGGAAAACTATATAAAACATTTCAGTCAGTTCGGTGGGAAATTGACGCCACAATCTTCAGAATTAGGAAAATAGGGAGGAACCGTTCTATACGAAAGCGTGGACATATACCGACTATTTTTTTGGCGGAAAGTTTGATACCACAACCTTCAAAATACCGAAAATTGGGAGGTACCGTTCTCTGGGTGCTAAATGAAGGCTTGGACTTATTTAGAGGGAAAATTGAATACCCCCAACGAAGACAAAAGATTAAATTTCAGGCATTTCCATGGATTATTGTCGCCACAACTTTCAAAATACCGAAAATCGGTAGGTACCGTTCTATGGGGGCTACTTGAAGGCGTAGACTTGTACCGACAAATTTCATATGAAAAGTTTTATACCCAAACGAAGACTAAATACCACATTTCAGTCATTTCGGTGGATTATTGTGGCCACAACCTTCAAAATACCGAAAATCGGGAGGTACCGTTCTATCGGGGCTATATGAAGACGTGGACCTGTACCGACAAATTTCATATGAAAAGTTTTATACCCCAAACTACGACTAAATACCAAATGTCAGCCATTTCGGAAGAATATTTTGGCCACAACCTTCAAAACACCGAAAATCGCGAGGTACTGTTCTTTGGGGGCTATATGAAGGCTTGGACCTTTACCGAAAATTTTAGGGTGGCAAATTTAATACCCCCAACGAAGATCAAATACCAATATTCAGCGATTTCGGAGGAATGTTGAGGCCACAACCTTCAAAATACCGAAAATCGGGAGGTACCGTTCTATGGGGGCTATATGAAGGCGTAGGCCTGTACCGACAAATTTCATATGAAAAGTTTTATACCCCAAACGAAGACTAAATACCAAATTTCAGTCATTTCAGTGGATTATTGTGGTCACAACCTTCAAAATACCGAAAATCGGGAGGTACCGTTCTATGGGGGCTATATGAAGGCGTGAAGCTGTACCGACAAATTTCATATTAAAAGCTTTATACCCCAAATGAAGACTTAATACCAAATTTCAGTCATTTCGAAGGAATATTGTGGCAACAACCTTCAAAATACCGAAAATCGGGAGGTACCGTTCTATGGGGGCTATATAAAGGCGTGGACCTATACCGACAAATTCCATAAAGAAATTTGTATACCCCAAACTACGACTAAATACCAAATTTCAGCCATTTCGGAGGAATATTGTGGCCACAACCTTCAATATACCGAAAATCGGGAGGTACCGTTCTATGGGGGATATATGAAGGCGTGGACCTGTTCCGATAAATTTCATATGAAAAGTTTTATACTCCAAACGAAGACTAAATATCAAATTTCAGCCATTTCGGGGGAATATTGTGGACACAACCTTCAAAATACCGAAAATCGGTAGGTACCGTTGTATGGGGGCTATATGAAGGCGTGGACCTGTATGCTGCCAATGAAGACTACGTGCCAAATTTCAGCCATTTTGGTATGATAATGAGGAAAAAACCTTCAAAATACCGAAAATCGGGTGGTACCGTTCTATGGGGGCTATATCAAAATGTGGGCCGATATAGCCCATTTGCAATACCAAACATCCTAGGAGTAATAGAAACTTCCATACCAAATTACAAAGCTCTATCTTAAAAATTGCAAGCTGTATCATGATTTCAACAGACGGACGAACGGAATGACAAATTAATTTATAACCTTCATATTATGTTGGAGGGTACAAAAAAGAATCAGCTATAAACCCTTAGTCTAGGAGAAGAAGGAAAAACAATAAAGGGGAGGTGAAGTGAGCCTAAATGTTCTATGACAAAACCCATACCGGCGATGCGAAAAAAAATCGTTCTTCTTCTTCTCCAATATTCAAAACTATCCGAGACCTGGCCATAAACCAGACACAAACGCCTTTTTTAAATTTTGTGCGGGAGTTGTCGGAAAATGTATTCCATTGACATTGTAAGAATCGGAATTTAAATAGGGGTTTGTAAATTCGTGACCCATCTCTAGGGAGGTATGGACTCACTCATGATAAAAGATAAACCATTATAAGCAAGACCAAAAAAAATAGATCATCACGATTCGAGAAGTGGCCTTTAACTGGATTATAGTTCATATTTTTAGAACTTTTTTAGTGAGGTACCCGAAAGAGTCCGTCTTTGGAATTAATCTAGAATTGAAACAAGTAAAAAAGTATCAGTCGACTTTGCCGGCGAGATATACCTACCTTCAGACTCTGTGAATTGAAGCACTTTTTTCCAAAAAAAATTATGTATTTAGAGGGTTTTCAGAATTTTGGGTGTTCGAACTTGCCGACAATAAAATGGATTTGGATTAAAGCTCAAGTGCTTTTCAGGGGAGGTACCTAAAGAAATATACCGACAAAGTCGATTTTGGAAGAGGGTCTTATTTTGGGAGTTATTCCTCTTGATGGATATCGCGCCCACCAATCATTTCAGTTGGTCACCATATTATTTAGAGTTTTTGGAGCATTATATCAGGAAACCTGTACTTGCCCACGAAAAACGTAATATCGCTGTAAACAGGGCCACTAGTAGTACATTCGGTGACAATTTCCAAAGGATCTTCGAACAGACCCTTAACCGCACAAAAATGTTGAACATTTGACAGGGCCCACTATTGAACTTAAACTAAGTTTGGATAAAATATTTCGAGATCCAAAGTTTAGACCAAATCTGTTGCTCCGTTTATGAGATATCGCGGCGCGTACCATTTTACGGAATATTTTCGAACTTTTGTGGGAAAGGTACTGGAAGGAGTGGACCTATAAACACCACCTTCGAATTTTAGTTGATATTCCAAGAAATATTGCGATATGCAAAGTGTGGACCAATGCAGTATTGGGTTCGAGAGTTTTCGTGCCCGTGGCAGGTGGTGAAATTCAAGGGTGGTGCTTGCTGGCGGTAGGGGTTTTTTACAACTTTTGAGTCATTTTCTCAAGTCTTACCACTCAAAAAACTTGTACCATCTTAATAGTGACCTTGAGTGCAACCTGTTGGAAGAGAAATCAAAACGATTCGTGAGCAGGTCTTAAGCCGCACTTTTCCGAAATTTTGTGTGGGAGGCAACCGAAGGAGTTGTATGTCTCGTAGAAATATTACGAGGGTCACTAAAAAACCTTCTGGCATAGGCAACAAGCTGTGTCGCCAAGCGCCATTTGACATTTTTTGGAAACTTTGACAGTTTTTAACCTGAGCGTACTCAGGATAGTTTCAAATACGACCATGCATTTTGTTGTTGAAAAAATCACTTTGCATAAAAAAGTGAATTTACTGGTGAACATTTTCGTTCGATAATTTTTCACAACTTTCGACGTGGATAATTACGGCAAGAGTGGATCGATCAAATTAAATCCTTGTGTGTCGATAAAGGACCATCCTTTAGCACTATGAAAAACTGGCTTAATAAATTCAATCGTGGCCAACACTCGCCAAAAAAAACGAAGTTCGTGAGGGTCGTCCAAAAACGGTCGTTGCGGCAGACAAAATTAAGCCGTGCGTGAACGGATAATGCAAGATCGCCATGTTATGTACCGTGAGATAAAGGCATCTTTGGGCATTTATTCCACCAACTAACATTTGATATTGCATGGACGCTTGGACGCTTGGCGCCAAAAATGGGGGTATTTCTCGTCGGATCCCGTGTTGGTCGGTTCAAGAAATTTCAAAAAATACGCAGTGCTTCAAGAGACGTTTATATGGTGGATACAGGTGACGAATCATGAAGCTATGCGTATGAACCCGAAAAATCGCAGCAATCGCCAGTAGATGTTGTAAAAGCGTTCAAAAATCATGTATTGGAGGTGTCTCAATCAAGCCACTGTAAACAACCCACCACATGGTCCTGAGTACACTTAGGCTAAAAACTGTTAAACTTTCAAAAACAAATGTCAAATGACGCCTGGCGACTATGCGTGTTGCCTAGGCCAGAAGGTTTTTAGTGACCCTCGTACGATGTGCAAAGTGTGGAGCAAATCGGTTACTGTCTTCGAGAATTACCGGCGCACCATTTTAACTAACAGTTTTGAGCTTTTGTGGGGGAGGTACGCAAAGGAATGGACCGATATAGCCTTGATTTAAGTTTCCACAAGATATTACGACCGCCAAATTTTGGACCGATTTGATTTATTCGTTCGAGAGTTATTGTACGCTCCATCCACTACACATGGTGCCATAGCGGGTTTTTGCAGCTTGTACTGTCGTTATCATAAACTGATTCCAGAGCAGTTCCTAAACTGAACTTTTCCGAAATTTTTTGTGGGAGGTACCCGATGGAGTGGACCGATAGAGTCTATATTGGAACCTCATCTAAGTCTGTTAGAAATTTCGTGCTCATAAATTTTCCGAACATTTTCGAACTAGTGTGGGGGAGGTACCGGAAGGTGTGGACCGATATAAACCATGTTCGAACTTAAACTAAGTTTTGACAAAATATTACAAAAGCCAAATTTTGGACCGAATCGGTTGATACGTTCGAGAGTTATCGTGCGCTCCAGCAAGACAGACGGGCGGTCATGACTAAATCGAGTCCAAATTTTCGAAACGAATTTCGTCCCAACATACTTGTGGTCTAAAACCGTTATTTCGATGAGGCACATTTTTGGTGGTATCAAAGTGTATGTACCCTCTTTAGCCTAAAGGCTGAAGGTATACAAATAATCTTCGCCCTAACATGCAAAATTTTCAAATGAAGAAATTATGTCGGTGTTATCAGAATCACAAGGAGTACCTTCTGTAGAAATGCCAAAACGATGCTCGAACAGACCTTAAACTGCTTTAAAGAGAATTTTGTGGGAAAGAAGCTGTAGGATTGGACCGATATAGAAAATTTTCGAAATTGAGCTAAGTATCTCCAAAGCCGCACGTTGAAACGTTCATACGAAACTTTCACAGCTTTTGGTAGAGAGCGGTGGTGAAGAAGCTCCTTTATCTCCGCTCTCTCCCAAAAGCTGTGAAAGTTTCAACGTGTGGTGTTAGAGTATGGGAGAAATATTAAGATGTGCGAGGTTTGCACCTGTTACTTCGTTTCGAAATTATCGGTCCACGAATATACATTAAACTGAACATTATCGAATTTGAACTTTTGTGAATGATCTCATTCACCGACCGACCAATTCAAACTAGCTATATTGCGATTTGCATAGTTCCGGCCAACCGGATAGTAAATTTGTAAGTTATAGGGCTCATCAGTTATTTTAGTTGTGCAGCTGTGTTTCAGGTCATAAACTCAAAAAGTGCCTACCTGCCCAAGAAACAAATTGTGTAATTGTAATCAAGACCCGAAAAACTACCTTCCGTAAAAAATTCTAAACGAATCTCGAACATGCCTTAAAATGTTCATATGATGAAAATCTTGAACGTAGCTTCGGTCGGTATGAAACCGGCCGTTACGATTTACCTCTTCTGGCGTATTTGCCTGGCTTCATAGCGGAACCTCTTTGCCAACTTTCTAAGCTTCTGGTACAATATGGGTGATTAACGATAAATTGAGGACACTTGTAAAATTTTCAACTTCGGGTTTATTCAGTAGCTTAGGCATTACCATCGAGTTATGGTTGTTGTAGCAGCATAAAATCCTACATAGAACCGTAGGTTTGATGCTGGGCTGGCAGCCGCTGGCCGAAACACTATGGTTCCGGGTCAATCTGGTACAAAAAAACCCGCTGTCGTGGGATTGCGATCGAGTTATGGTAGGGCTCAACGTTTTGGATGATTTCGCTTTCGGATAGCGTCTACATCGCTCATCGTAAATTGTGATAACAATTCTCGGCTGAGAGGGTTCTTGTACGCCCTAACAATCTCCTATTCGCCCTATTACTCTCGGGGTGATCTTCACTGTCATTCGAGATCGATTTAACCATTGTCCACAATTACTTAATCGCATACTGATGTTTCATTGCATCAGGTCGCTTGAATCTTCAGGGTTCGTGCGACGAAGCCCATAACAATAATTTGCTAGTCCCGTCGCCACAGCTTGAAAGTTTGTTCTTATTTCGAGTATTTGACTACCGTGATGATGCTCCGGAAAATTTTCTCAGCTACCCGAGGATCTAAGGAAATGGACAGCTCTCTAAACCGGCGATTCGTAAATTCTCTGAACCCTTGCCAATCAGATTTTCTATGGTTCAGAAAAGTACGCATTCAGATTTTATGAATTGCGGTGGTCTGAGCCAAGCCTGCACACGTAATTTATCCGACCGGGTGCCACAGTTGAGATGTCTGGCTAGCAGTAGTAATCTCTCCTTATCCTCGTAGAAGCGTCTTCGTTCACTGTGCAAAAAGTGGAGCTATCAATTTATTCACCAGCTTTGGTCACTACATTAATGCTAAAGCGAGGTAGATCTCTAGTGGACAGGCTTGTGTATCAGGAAGGCAAATATTTCTCCGCTTCTTGTACGATCCCTTCGCAAAATGTCGTAACCATCACAACGTTGCAAGCTACAGGTGACCCTAGGTGTTTTCTAAATCCAACGACGAAGTTGGTAACACGCTGCAGACGCAGCAGGCAGCAAAATAACTCCTATCGCAGAAGTCCATAAGCGGACTAAATCTTCGGAAGTGCACCCATTCCCTACATACACCTCCACGACTTTGGCATTTGAGGGATCTTCCACTCGGAACAAATCCATGGCACGGGAGTTGTCCGACACAGAACAAATAAACACGGCAATCTGACACAACCCCGACGAAAGTGTTTGCAAAACAAGACAAAGACCTTCTCCACTGTTATGTGTCGTTGAATTACAACGAAGGTTACAAAATAAAAACTTCTCATTGACGTTTTTTAACTGTTCACCTTAATAGTTCGAGCTGACGTTTGGGTATAAAAAGTTTTTTGTTGAAGAAGTTATTAAAAAATAACTTCGGTGGAGAATATGCACAAACAAGAAACAAGGGAACTGATGTGATCCTGTGCCGATGATCGAAATATGTCTTCCCTGCCTTACACCTTGGCGAACAATGCCAAACTTTCTCACTAATAAATTAGTTGTTTTAAAATATTAAAACAACAACAAGGGGATTAAGCCAGACTATTAAAAAAAAACCTAAAACAAAATAGTAACAGCAATCGCCATAAAAAAC
Source organism: Musca autumnalis (assembly GCF_047663935.1). Classification (NCBI taxonomy): domain Eukaryota; kingdom Metazoa; phylum Arthropoda; class Insecta; order Diptera; family Muscidae; genus Musca; species Musca autumnalis. The sequence continues at coordinate 16,616,982 of NW_027412088.1, read as the reverse complement.
GCCACCAATGCTCTATTTATTTACATATTTATTTTTTATTTTTATTATTATTATTTATTTATTTATTTATTTATTTATTTTTTTTTTTTTTGATAATGTAGATACCTTCTTGTGTTGTCATATGTTACTATTTTGTTGAACTTATTTCCGGGCCCTTCTTTCTTTTAACCTTTCATTGGTCTAAAAAAATGTTAATAACCACACTTTCGATGGTTATTTTTATTTATTTATTTTTATTTAAAACATATTTTACAACATTTCCGCTTATTGTTACTTATTGCAGGTTCCATATCAGCTTTAAAATGCATTGCATTTTATTTGTTGCCATTTTCGGGTTACCTTTACTTTTATTGTTTATGGTTGCTGTTGTTGTTTTTGTTGATGGTTTGCTTGTTGTTATCTTCATTGCCATCGACATCAATGTGTCAAATTGTTGTAATGGAAAAACATTGTAATTGAATTACGAGAAAAATAAACCATACTCACATAGCCAAACACATCAAAAACACACACACAGACATTTACACATATATAATACACACAGACACATTCATAACACATTACTTTTTTTCATCTCAGAGTTCTTTTTCCCCTTGCACCTCCACTAAAAGCTATTAGTTTTAATTGCTTTTTTTAAGAGATTTAGTCATTTTCACAATTTTAATTTTTAAAATTTAATTTAGTAAAATTTTTAGTCGTGGTTTGTTTTATAGATTTTAAATATATATTTAATTTGTACTTTTACCATGATAGAATAGTAATTTACTCGTAGATTGTTTATGGCATGCATTTCCATTTAGATCATTAAATAATTAAATATATCACATGGTAAACCTATGGCACAGTGGGTGTAAAGTAATAAAATTAGATATACCTTTTTAAACTATATTTTCAACAAAATCTTAAAGACTTTGCCCGTGGTTTCTTTAAACAATATTTTCAACAATTTCTTAAAGACTTGGGCGTGGTTTCTTAAAACAATATTTTCAACAACTTCTTACAGACTTTGGGCGTGGCTTCTTAAAACAATATTTTCAAAAAATTCTTAAGGACTTTGGGAGAGGTCGTCAATTTTTAAACAATATTTTCAACAATTTCTTACGGACTTTGGGCTTGACTTTTTAAACAATATTTTCAACAATTTTTTACGAGCTTTCGGCGTGGTTTCTTTAAGCAATATTTTCAACAAAATCTTAAGGACCATAGACGTGGATTTTTAAACAATATTTTCAACAAAATCTTAAGAAACATAGACGTGCATTATTAAACAATATTTTCAACAAAATCTTAAGGAACATAGACGTGGATTTTTAAACAATATTTTCAACAAAATCTTAAGAAACATAGACGTGGATTATTAAACAATATTTTCACCAAAATCTTAAGGAACATAGACGTGGATTTTTAAACAATATTTTCAATAAAATCTTATGGACCATAGAAGTGGATTTTTAAACAATATTTTCCACAAAATCTTAAGGACCAAAATAAACAATATTTTCAATAAAATCTTAAGGATTTTTAAACAATGGATTTTTAAACAATATTTTCAACAAAATCTTAAGGACCATAGACGTGGATTTTTAAACAATATTTTCAACAAAATCTTAAGGGCCATAGACGTGGATTCTTAAACAATGTTTTCAACAAAAACTTAAAGACCATAGACGTGGATTTTTAAACAATATTTTCAACAAAATCTTAAGGACCATAGACGTGGGGTTTCAAACAACACTTTCAACAAAATCTTAAGGACCATAGCCGTGGATTTTTTAACAATATTTTCAACAAAATCTTAAGGACAATAGACGTGGATTTTTAAACAATATTTTCAACAAAATCTTAAGGACCATAGACGTGGGTTTTTAAACAATATTTTCACCAAAATCTTAAGGACCATAGACGTGGAATTTTAAACAATATTTTCAACAAAATCTGAAGGACCATAGACGTGAATTTTTAAAGACGTCGATTTTTAAACAATATTTTCAACAAAATCTTAAGGACCATAGACGTGGATTTTTAAACAATATTTTCAACAAAATCTTAAGGACCATAGACGTGGATTTTTAAACAATATTTTCAACAAAATCTGAAGGACCATAGACGTGAATTTTTAAAGACGTCGATTTTTAAACAATATTTTCAACAAAATCTTAAGGACCATAGACGTGGATTTTTAAACGATATTTTCAACAAAATCTTAAGGACCATAGACGTGGAATTTTAAACAATATTTTCAACAAAATCTGAAGGACAATAGACGTGAATTTTTAAAGACGTCGATTTTTAAACAATATTTTCAACAAAATCTTAAGGACCATATTCGTGGATTTTTAAACAATATTTTCAACAAAATCTTAAGGACCATAGACGTGGGTTTTCAAACAACACTTTCAACAAAATCTTAAGGACAATAGCCGTGGATTTTTTAACAATATTTTCAACAAAATTTTAAGGACCATAGACGTGGATTTTTAAACAATATTTTCAACAAAATCTTAAGGAACATAGACGTGGGTTTTTAAACAATATTTTCAACAAAACCTTAAGGAACATAGACGTGGATTTTTAAACAATATTTTCAACAAAATCTTAAGGAGCACAGGCGTGGATTTTAAACAATATTTTCAACAAAATCTTAAGGATCATAGACGTGGATTTTTAAACAATATTTTCAACAAAATCTTAAGGACCATAGACGTGGATTTTTAAACAATATTTTCAACAAAATCTTAAGGAGCACAGGCGTGGATTTTAAACAATATTTTCAACAAAATCTTAAGGATCATAGACGTGGATTTTTAAACAATATTTTCAACAAAATCTTAAGGAACATAGACGTGGATTTTTTAACAATTTTTTCAACAACATCTTAAGGACCATAGAAGTGGATTTTTAAACAGTATTTTCAACAAAATCTTAAGAACCATAGACGTGGATTTTTAAACAATATTTTCAACAACATCTTAAGGATCATACATTTTTAAACAATATTTTCAACAGAATCTTAAGGATCATAGCCGTGGATTTTTAAACATTATTTCAACAAACAAAATCTTAAGGACCATAGACGTGAATTTTAAAACAATATTTTCAACAAAATCTTAAGGACCATAGACTTGAATTTTTAAACAATATTTTCAACAAAATCTTAAGGGCCATAGGCGTGTATTTTTAAACAATATGTTCAACAAAATATTAAGGGCCATAGGCGTGTATTTTTTAACAATATTTTCAACAAAATCTTAAGGGCCATAGACGTGGATTTTTAAACAATATTTTCAACAAAATCTTATGAATTTTTAAACCATATTTTCATTAATATCTTAAGGACCATAGACCTGGATTTTTAACAATATTTTCAACAAAATCTTAAGGACCATAGACGTGGATTTTAAAACAATATTTTCTAACAAAATTTTAAGGACCATAGACGTGGATTTTTGAACAATATTTTTAACAAAATCTTAAGGAATATAGACGTGGATTTTAAACAATATTTTCAACAAAATCTTAAGGAACATAGACGTGGATTTTTAAACAATATTTTCAACAAACTCTTAAGGACTATAGACGTGGATTTTTAAAAAATATTTTCAACAAAATCTTAAGGACCATAGACGTGGATTTTTAAACAATATTTTCAACAAAATCTTAAGGACCATATATGTGGATTTTTAAACAATATTTTCAACAAAATCTTAAGGACAATAGACGTGAATTTTAAAACAATATTTACAACGAAATCTTAAGGACCATAGACGTGAATTTTTAAACGATATTTTCAACAAAATCTTAAGGACCATGGACGTGGATTTTTAAACAATATTTAAACAATATGGATCATAGACGTGGATTTTTAAAGAATATTTTCAACAAAATCTTATGGATCATAGACGTGGATTTTTAAACAATATTATCAACAAAATCTTAAGGATCATAGACGTGGATTTTTAAACAATATTTTCAACAAAATCTTATGGATCATAGAGGTGGATTTTTAAACAATATTTTCAACAAAATCTTATGGATCATAGACGTGGATTTTTAAACAATGTTATCAACAAAATCTTTAGGATCATAGACGTGGATTTTAAAACAATATTTTCAACAAAATCTTAAGGACCATAGACGAGGATTTTTAAACAATATTTTCAACAAAATCTTAAGGACCATAGACGTGGATTTTTAAACAATATTTTCAACAACATCTTAAGGACCATAGACGTGGATTTTTAAACAATATTTTCAACAACATCTTAAGGACCATAGACGTGGATTTTTAAACAATATTTTCAACAACATCTTAAGGACCATAGACGTGGATTTTTAAACAATATGTACAACAATTTCTTAAAGGCTTTGGGCGTGGTTTCTTTAAACAATATTTTCAACAAAATCTTAAGGACCATAGACGTGGATTTTTAAACAATATTTTAAACAAAATCTTAAGGAACATAGACGTGGATTTTTAACCATATTTTCAACAAAATCTTAAGGGCCATAGACGTGGATTTTTAAACAATATATTATACAACATCTGATTTTAAACAATATTTTCTACAATTTCAATATTTTAAACAATTATTAAAACAAATAATTCCTCTTTATTTACTCAATTTTATTGTTATCGGCTTTTGAAACAAATATTCCGTCTTCCTTATCGATCAAAAATATTTTATTTAAAATTGAAGCTAATTATCCATTGATGGGAAATTTTAATGAAATTATATTGTTCAAAATTTAATAGATATCCTCTCTCTATGTCAATTCAATGCATTTTAATAGCCTCATTTGTCATATGGCTAAAGTGCCATACAAATACAAACATGTTTACCCACACACACACATCATGTATAGAAATCGCAAATTTCATTTTTTTGTCAAAATAAATGCTAATCTATTCATATTCAATGTGAACTTAACATGGATCTATTGAATAGCCTTGACAATATTTGTTGACAAATTGATTTATGACATATACATAATAGGATTTGTATTTGTATGTCTGTGTGTGAAGGATTTGCAATTAATTATATTGGAGGAAATTACATAAATTTATGTAGTTGTTTTAGTCCGGATGTGTGGAAGCTGAAACACGTCAATGGGAAATAAGTTCTTTAATTCCACTTAATGGTGTTAGAAGTTGGCTTACGTTCAAAAGTTTTTATCTCACAAAAGAGGGTACATTTGTACCTACCTACATAGTAATTATCGGACAGCAAGACAGCCTTTTCCTAATTTCGCCATTGGCCAGTGTTTACAGATTGACTTGACTTGACTTTTTATTTTTTTTTCCATAATTTTACTTTTTGCACGTTTTCCTCTAGTTCATGCTATTTTTTTGTATGTTTGAAGTTTAACACACTTTCCCCTCTTCTAGTTGTAGCAAATTCAAATAGTTAAATAGTTTTGTTCCTATTAGCACCGTTTTAGTCTAAATGCTTTCATTAACCCAGTTCACATAACCTCAACATATTTCTTGTGACAATTCTCTAAGGAAAAAACCCAAGAAATTCTTCTCATAATATAATATCATATTTTTCATTTCGTATTTAAACAAAAAACCAAAACTTGTCATTCGTTCGCCCATTCGTTAATACTAACCTCCTACTATTACTACTACCACAACAACTACTTCTACCACTCCTCAACTCAAACCAAAATAAAAAAAACACAAAAACAAAATCGTCACAAATCGGTTTCTCTAATTCAAATGGGAATCGTTGAAACATAACCACTCAGTATGATGAGGAGACCACTGTTACGCCAGAGTCGGCTAAAGATAGTAAGGAAGTATTGCACAGTGTTACATATCGACCACCATCATCGGGTGGCCCTCATACACCTCATAGTGGCCATCCACAACATCATAAGTCAACAACATGTATGGGTGGATGTTCCGATCGCAAAGGATCTACAGTAAGTACCACAGAGATGTAGAAAAAAAATCCAACAAAAATATGTAGATGTTACATTTTAAATCTGAGGCACCTTAGCAAAACTCAAACTAAAGAGAGGATAAAATAAAAAAATAATTTAATTAATAAATATTAGAATAGGTAACTCAACACACACATACATATATTTGACCTACATAGGATTTTTAAACAATATTTTCAACAAAATCTTAAGGGTCAAAAACCTGACTATTTAAACAATATTTTCAACAAAATTTTAAGGACCAAAGTCGTGGATCTTTTAACAATATTTTCAAAAAAAATTTAAGGACCAAAGTCGTGGATTTTTAAACAATATTTTCAACAAAATCATTAGGAGCACTGGTGTGGATTTTTAAACAATATTTTCAACAAAATCATAAGGAGCACAGGTGTGGATTTTAAACAATATTTTCAACAACATCATAAGGAGCACAGGCGTGGATTTTTAAACAATATTTTCAACAAAATCATAAGGAGCATAGGTGTGGATTTTTAAACAATATTTTCAACAAAATCATTAGGAGCACAGGTGTGGATTTTTAAACAATATTTTCAACAAAATCATTAGGAGCACAGGTGTGGATTTTTAAACAATATTTTCAACAAAATCATAAGGAGCACAGGTGTGGATTTTAAACAATATTTTCAACAACATCATAAGGAGCACAGGCGTGGATTTTTAAACAATATTTTCAACAAAATCATAAGGAGCATAGGTGTGGATTTTTAAACAATATTTTCAACAAAATCATAAGGAGCACAGGTGTGGTTTTTAAACAATATTTTCAACAACATTATAAGGAGCACAGTCGTGGATTTTTAAACAATATTTTCAACAAAATCATAAGGAGCATAGGTGTGGATTTTTAAACAATATTTTCAACAAAATCATTAGGAGCACAGGTGTGGATTTTTAAACAATATTTTCAACAAAATCATAAGGAGCACAGGTGTGGATTTTAAACAATATTTTCAACAACATCATAAGGAGCACAGGCGTGGGTTTTTAAACAATATTTTCAACAAAATCATAAGGAGCATAGGTGTGGATTTTTAAACAATATTTTCAACAAAACATAAGGAGCACATGCGTGGATTTTTAAACAATATTTGCAACAACATCATAAGGAGCATAGGTGTGGATTTTTAAACAATATTTGCAACAAAATCATAAGGAGCATAGGCGTGCATTTTTAAACAATATTTTCAACAAACTCATAAGGAGCATAGGCGTGCATTTTTAAACCATATTTTCAACAAACTCATAAGAAGCATAGGCGTGCATTTTTAAACAGTATTTTCAACAAAACATAAGGAGCACAGGCGTGGATTTTTAAACAATATTTGCAACAACATCATAAGGAGCATAGGTGTGGATTTTTAAACAATATTTGCAACAAAATCATAAGGAGCATAGGCGTGCATTTTTAAACAATATTTTCAACAAACTCATAAGGAGCATAGGCGTGCATTTTTAAACCATATTTTCAACAAACTCATAAGAAGCATAGGCGTGGATTTTTAAACAATATTTTCAACAAAATCATAAGGAACACAGACGTGGATTTTTAAACAATATTTTCAACAAAATCATAAGGAGCAGAGGCGTGGATTTTTAAACAATATTTTCAACAAAATAATAAGGAGCACAGGCGTGAATTTTTAAACAATATTTTCAACAAAATCATAGGAAGCACAGGCGTGGATTTTTAAACAATATTTTCAACAAAATCATAGGAAGCACAGGCGTGGATTTTTAAACAATATTTTCAAAAAAATCATAAGGAGCACAGGCGTGGATTTTTAAACAATATTTTCAACAAAATCATAGGGAGCACAGGCGTGGATTTTAAAACAATATTTTCAACAAAATCATAAAGAGCACAGGCGTGGATTTTTAAACAATATTTTCAACAAAATCATAAAGAGCACAGGCGTGGATTTTTAAACAATATTTTCAACAAAATCATAAAGAGCACAGGCGTGGATTTTTAAACAATATTTTCAACAAAATCATAAAGAGCACAGGCGTGGATTTTTAAACAATATTTTCAACAAAATCATAAGGGGCACAGGCGTGGATTTTTAAACAATATTTTCAACAAAATCATAAGGAGCACAGGCGTGGATTTTTAAACAATATTTTCAAGAAAATCACAAAGAGCACAGGCGTGGATTTTTAAACAATATTTTCAACAAAATCATAAGGGGCACAGGCGTGGATTTTTAAACAATATTTTCAACAAAATCATAAGGGGCACAGGCGTGGATTTTTAAACAATATTTTCAACAAAATCATAAGGAGCACAGGCGTGGATTTTTAAACAATATTTTCAAGAAAATCACAAAGAGCACAGGCGTGGATTTTTAAACAATATTTTCAACAAAATCATAAGCAGCACAGGCGTGTATTTTTAAACAATATTTTCAACAAAATCATAAGGAGCACAGGCGTGGATTTTTAAACAATATTTTCAACAAAATCATAGGAAGCACAGGCGTGGATTTTTAAACAATATTTTCAAAAAAATCATAAGGAGCACAGGCGTGGATTTTTAAACAATATTTTTAACAAAATCATAGGAAGCACAGGCGTGGATTTTTAAACAATATTTTCAGCAAAATCATAAGGAGCACAGGCGTGGATTTTTAAACAATATTTTTAACAAAATCATAGGAAGCACAGGCGTGGATTTTTAAACAATATTTTCAACAAAATCTTAGGGAGCACAGGCGTGGATTTTTAAACAATATTTTCAACAAAATCTTAGGGAGCACAGGCGTGGATTTTTAAACAATATTTTCAACAAAATCTTAGGGAGCACAGGCGTGGATTTTTAAACAATATTTTCAACAAAATCATAATAAGCACAGGCGTGGATTTTTAAACAATATTTTCAACAAAATCATAAGGAGCGCAGGCGTAGATTTTTAAACAATATTTTCAACAAAATCTTAAGGGCCATAGGCGTAGAGTTTTAAACAATATTTTCAACAAAATCATAAGGAGCACAGGCGTGGATTTTTAAACAATATTTTCAACAAAATCATAAGGAGCACAGGCGTAGATTTTTAAACAATATTTTCAACAAAATCTTAAGGGCCATTGGCGTAGAGTTTTAAACAATATTTTCAACAAACTCATAAGGAGCACAGGCGTAGATTTTTAAACAATATTTTCAACAAAATCTTAAGGGCCATAGGCGTAGAGTTTTAAACAATATTTTCAACAAAATCATAAGGAGCACAGGCGTAGATTTTTAAACAATATTTTCAACAAAAACATAGGCGGCATAGGCGTGAACTTTTAAACAATAGTTTCAACAAAACCATAGGAAGCATAAATAATATTTTCAACAAAATTTTAAGGACCATAGGCGTGGATTTTTAGACAATATTTTCAACAAAATCTTAAGGACCATAGGCGTAGATTTTTTAACAATATTTTCAACAAAATCATAAGGAGCACAGGCGTGGATTTTTAAACAATATTTTCAACAAAATCATAAGGAGCACAGGCGTGGATTTTTAAACAATATTTTCAACAAAATCATAAGGAGCACAGGCGTGGATTTTTAAACAATATTTCAACAAAATCATAAGGGGCACAGGCGTGGATTTTTAAACAATATTTTCAACAAAATCATAAGGAGCACAGGCGTGGATTTTTAAACAATATTTTCAACAAAATCATAAGGAGCACAGGCGTGGATTTTTAAACAATATTTTCAACAAAATCTAAGGAGCATGGGCGTAGATTTTTAAAGAAAAATTTCAACAAAATCATAAGGAGCATAGGCGTGGATTTTTAAACAATATTTTCAACACAACCTTAAGGACCATAGGCGTCGATTTCTAAACAATATTTGCAACACAACCTTAAGGACCATAGGCTTCGATTTCTAAACAATATTTTAAACAACATCTTAAGGACCATAGGCGTGGATTTTTAAACAATATTTTCAACACTACCTTAAGGGCCATAGGCGTCGATTTTTAAACAACATCTTAAGGACCATAGGCGTGGATTTTTAAACAATATTTTCAACACAACCTTAAGGGCCATAGGCGTCGATTTTTAAACAACATCTTAAGGACTATAGGCGTGGATTTTTAAACAATATTTTCAACAACATCTTAAGGACCATAGGCGTAGATTTTTAAACAATATTTTCAACAACATCTTAAGGATCATAGGCGTCGATTTTTAAACAATATTTTCAACAACATCTTAAGGACCATAGGCGTGGATTTTTAAACAATATTTTCAACAACATCTGAAGGACCATAGGCGTAGATTTTTAAACAATATTTTCAACAACATCTTAATGACCATAGGCAAAGATTTAAACAATATTTTCAACAACATCTTAATGACCATAGGCAAAGATTTAAACAATATTTTCAACAACATCTTAAAAAATATTAAGGACGTAATGTGTGAATTTTTTAGCAGTATTTTCAACAAATTATTATTGACATTAGGTATGAATTTATTAAAAATATTTTCAACAAATTATTAACGACATTAGGTGTGGGTTTTGTTATAATATTTTCCATGAAATATTAAGGACATTAGGTATGGATTTTTTTAACAATATTCTCATTAGATATTATTTTTTTAATATTCTCAACAAAATCCAAAGCACCATAGGCGAGGGCTTTTTAAAATATTTTCAATGAAATATTAAGGACATAAGGTGTGAATTTGTTAAAAATATTTTGAACAAAATCTAAAGGACTTGGCAGTGGATTTTAAACAATATTTTCAATTAAATATTAGGGACATTAGGTGTGAATTTTTTAATAATATATTCAATAAAATATTAGGGACAGTAGGTGTGAATTTTTTAACAACATTTTTAACAAAATATTAAGAACATTAGGTGTGGATTTTTAAATAATAATTGATAATTCTCTACCAAGGTAGGTAAATTAGAATTAGTAACAACAAAACACCATGTCTCGCTATTTTGAATAGAATTAAGACTAAGCCTAACTCTAACTGAATGAAATTTATTTTTTGTATGGAAATTAACTTTGTAGTGGATTGTAGCATGAAGCATTCTCTAAAAAAATGTAAAAAAAAAACTCAAAACTAATGCCTTGATGTAGATGAAAAACCAAATAACACAAACGCTTTTTTACGAGTAACTAAAATTTGAAAAAAAAAACGAATAACTCAAAACGGTTTGAAATGAATGATAACACACAAAAACAAAACTGCTCATTTCTGTAACTAAGCAAAAGCAATCAGGAAAAAAAAAAACAAACAAAAATGTATAGTGTGCTACAACAAAAAATAACGATAGCTACTTTGAACTATCTTCTCTTTT
>NW_027412088.1:14602500-14761854 GCF_047663935.1 Musca autumnalis | reverse complement strand
CTGAAGTTTATTTTCAATTATTAAAAAAATTGCCCATAATTCTGCTAAATTAAAAATTTAAAATCAATTCCCCGAATCACTTTATAATTAGGATTTTATGCAATCTTATGTAGAAACTATCACGCTATGATACAAGGATATAAGGTTGTAAAAAAAGTCATAACCCTAATGTTCACAATATTTATTTAAATCTGTAAAACAACCTCAGTAAATTAAATTTCCAAACGCTTTGCAAACAAATTATTAAATATCAGAAAGGATTTTATTTTAGTTTATGCTGTCGATTAATTTTTTTATAAAAAGTGGAATGGGTTTTAAATATTTTTTTTACAAAATTTTACACATGGAATTATTAAAAATATTTTTTTTTTATAAAATTTCTAACGTGGGAGAAAACATTTTTATAAAAATATTCAAAATATTCTAAACGTGTTTTTTTTGTTGACCGTGCTTATTTCCAAAATAGTTGCTTTTGAAGAATTAAAATATTTTTTTTTTTCCAAAAAAAAAAAAATCGTCATGGATTTTTTTAAAATATTTTTTTAATAAATAAAAGTGATTTTTTTGAGCTTGAGGTCATTACTTTGATGTTTATTTTTCCATTTTTATTTTCCAATATTTCGGAATTCTTTGAATTCCATCTTCAAGAGTTATTATTGCACTCTCTTGGCGACGGTAGACATGCTACGCTAGTTTTAAGTTTTATTATTAATGATATTTACACATAAAATTAAACTCCCTGAAGATGGAATTCAAAGAATTCCGAAATATTGGAAAATAAAAATAGAAAAATAAACATCAAACTAATGACCTCAAGCTCAACAAAATCACTTATATTTATTTAAAAACAGAAAGGTCGAAGAAAGCAATAAAAATAATATTTTTTCAAAAATATTTTCCAGGCGTGGATTGTTAAAAAATATTTTTTTTAAGTTTCAAAATTTTAAAAATTATTTTCATAAAAATTCAAAAATTCATAAAAATTCAATTTTTTAAAAATATTTTTTGAGATTGAAATTTTAATTTCAAATTTTTAAAATATTTTTCATAAAATTTCAGACTTGGATTTTTTAAAGACATGTTTTTAAGTTTCAAATTTTTAAAAACATTTTTTATAATTTTTTTACGTTTCAAATTGCCGAATGAGGCTATGTTGTTACATTTTGAAATAAATAAATAAATAAATTTTTAAAAATATTTTTTCGAAAAATTTCAGCCGTGGATTTTTTAAAAATATTTTTGTTTGTTTTGGTTGAAGAACACCACCACAGTTGCCTGTGAGTAATTGTTGTTGGAATTTGTTACATTCCCCGGTGCGTGCCATCCGCTGATATTGGTAGCGATCAGTAACATTTTGCAACACTGTCAGTTCGTTTTGAAAAACATTACTCTCTGTAACAGAAAGTAATAGTGAAGTTTAAGCCATTGGGGTAATACTCCAGACTTTAAAACAATCAAATGAGATTGAACTTCAACCAAAACAAAACAAACAAAAAAACAGCGGATGGCGCACGAGTAGGGGAATTTAACAAATTCCAACAACAATTACTCACATGCAACTGTGGTGATGTTCTTTAACCAAAACAAACAAATATATTTTAAAAAAACTCCACGTCTGAAATTTTTCGTAAAAATATTTTTAAAAATTGGAAACTTAAAAAAAATATTTTTAAAACATCCACGTCTAACATTTTATAAAAAATGTTTTTAAAAAATTTGAAACTTAAAAACATGTCTTTAAAAATCCAAGTCTAAAATTTTATGAAAAATATTTTTAAAAATTTGAAATTTAAAAAATATTTTTAAAATTTCAAACTTAAAAAATATTTTTAAAAAATACAGGTTTGAAATTTTATGAAAAATATTTTTAAAATTTTGAAACTTAAAAAATATTTTTCAAAAATGCATGCCTAAAATTTTATAAAAAATGTTTTTAAAAATTTGAAACTTAAAAACATGTCTTTAAAATATCCAAGTCTGAAATTTTATGAAAAATATTTTTAAAAATTTGAAACTTAAAAATTTTTTTCAACTTACAGAACTCGATGAGTTCTTAGTTGAACCGTGCTGATAGTTGTTTGCAAATAGTTTTGTTCTGATGTTTTTTGGGAAAGCCGAAAAGTGAGTGTGATTCTCATTTATTTGAGAATACTAGATACTTAAAGAGTTCGGTTTTCGCTAAAAAGTCATCATTTCATAAAGCTGAAAAGACAATTGATAATTCCCTTCGCCGGGATGAAATCATGATATTGGTAGCGATCAGTAAAATTTTGCAACACTGTCAGTTCGTTTTGAATAACATTACTCTCTGCAGCGAAAGTAATGATGAAGTTTAAGCCATTGAGGTAATACTCCAGACTTAAACACAATCAAATAAAAATATTTTTTTAGGTTTCAAATTTTTAAAAATATTTTTCATAAAATTTCAGACTTGGATTTTTTAAAAATATTTTTTTAAGTTTCAAATTTTTAATAATATTTTTCAAAAAATTTCAGACCTGGATTTTTTAAGTTTCAAATTTTTAATAATATTTTTCATAAAAATCCAGACCTGTTTTTTTTTAAAAAATATTTTTTGAAGTTCCAAATTTTAAAAATATTTTTAAGGTTCAAATTTTTAATTTTTTTTCATAAAATTTTAGACTTGGATTTGAAACTTAAAGACATGTTTTTAAGTTTCAAATTTTTAAAAACATTTTTCATACAATTTCAGAACTGGATTTTTAAAAAATATATTTTTTAAGTTTCAAATTTTTAAAAATCTTTTTCATAAAATTTCAGACGTGAATTTTTTAAAAATATTTTTTTAAGTTTGAAATTTTTAAAAATATTTTTCATAAAATTTCAGACTTGGATTTTTCAAAAATATATTTTTTAAGTTTAAAATTTTTAATATTTTACATAAAATTTCTGGGTTGGATTTTTTAAAAATATTTTTCAAAAATTTCAGTCTTGGAGTTTTTTAAAATATTTTTTGGCAAAATATTTCTGTTCAATAAATTTAGGCATGGAATTATAAAAAAATAATACAATTTTTGACGTCGATTTAGAAAGATTTTGAAATTTTTGACGTGTTTCTTTAAGAAATATTTGGATTTTTAAAATGTGATTTTTTTTAATTCTCAAAAATATTTCTTTATAATTTTTTCCGTAGATTTTTTATGATTTTTCTTACATAGATTTTTCATTTTTTTCTAAGAATATTTTGAGTGTTTCTTTTTTAAATATTTTTCATTTCCTGACGTAAACCGACTCGTTCCAGTACTCCCCCACAAAAGTTCAAAAATGTCGAAATTTAAATTAATTTTCGAAAGGAGTAAACGAATTGGTTACAACTTTGTAAATGGTAATATTATTTCCAGGCATAGATCAGATTTAAATATGGCTTAAATTGGTATATTCATTCGTGTACCTCCCAAACAAAATTCGAAAAAAATCCTGGCCCAAAGCTCCAAAAAAGCCTGCCAGCACCAACTTAGCTTGGTAGTACGTAAGATAACCCTCGAAGGGAGAAAACGATTTGGTCCAAATATTCTACACCGAATTATTTCTTATCGAACCACTCATTCGGTTACCTCCCACACAAAGTTTGGAAAGAGAGTAGATTAAAGACTCGTCTCGGATCGTTTTTAAATTTTTGGTAATATGTTGAGTACGCAGCCCTAGTTACGACAGTACAATTTTTTTGGGGAGCAAGTCTGTACTTCCTGAGAGAGAAACTGTCTACTATTTTCTAGTCCGATGCTGACAGTGGGTATTGCTTTGTCTGCACAGCTAACTGATACCTTCCTACATTTTCAAAAATAATTTAAAAATTTTATGGCGGTGCACGCTGAATGCCCGGATTCGATTCCCTGGCCAGGCAACATCAAATTTCCAACGGTTACAAAATACTCCTTAGTAAAATACTCCAGGAAATGTCGGTATTTCCTGAGTATTTCAGCCATGAAAAACTTCTCTGCATGTGTACAGTGGTCTTACTTGTATGGAAATGAGTGCCAAAAGTAGTTCTAATCGAGCTACCGCCTTGAAATTTTAAACATAGGTTTGTTTATAACGAGACAAAAATAGACAACAAAATTTTAGTGGATGCAGGTCCACATTTAGTTATAGCCCCCACATAAAGGTACCGCCAGATTTTTGGTATTTTGACGAATTTAGACAAATTTTCCAACCGATTTGGTTGAAATTTTGCATTTTGAGTTCTGAATGAACAAAATACATCCTCGGAAAAAATGTATAAAATAGGCCCACGTTTAGGTATAGTCCCTATATAAGGGTACCTACTGATTTTCGGTATTTTGACGATTTTGACAAAATTTTTCAACCGAGTCAAATGTAATTTCGCATTTTGAGTTCTGAAAGAACAAAATGCCTCATTGCAAAAAATGTTCAATGTAGGTCCATGTTTAGGTATAGCCCTCATATAAAGGTAACGCCCGATTTTCGGTATATTGGCGATTTTGACCAAATTTGTCAACCCATTTGGCTATAATTTTCCTTGCAAAATGTGTTCAAAAAACGATTCAAAGTAGGTCCTATATCATTGAGCTAATATTAATCGTGCTGCACTCATTGATATGAGAGAAGTCTCCCTTGTCCCTTCTGGGCTATTTGTGGAACAATTATAAATAATAATAAATGTTAGGCATGGACTTAAAAAAGGCATAAAATTTAAATGAAATTTCAGACAAGGATTTTCAAAAGAAATTTCTTCATAAAATTTCAGTCATGGGTGTCTCCATTCCAGGAGTATCTGTTGTAGATTTATCTAATATAGGCTTTAACTGAAATAATCGAGGTCTTGTCATAAGGAACGTTTGATCGTTCAAAAATTGATTATAAAATTTTCTTAAAAAAATATTTTCGCTGTACTTTTTTAATATCGCGTTTTGGTGACCTTTGATAAAAACTGTTTTTTTTTTTCCATTAAAATCGAAATGTTGACTTATATTTTCCACCTTTTTTAAACTTATATATATTTTTTAATTATTTATTTATTTCAAATATTTATTTTTTTTTTAAATTACAATAAAATTATATAAAAAATAGCACTAGCATCTAAGGCCATCGGCTAGTATTTTTTAATCCTTCCGTTATGTCTCGAAAAACATTGGTATAATGTTCAAAGCGATCTCCGACCTCCATTGCGCTTAATAAAATTTAGAATTATCATGTCATTACCACAAAAGTGGTCTCTTTTGTAAATGCTCATGTTATTTTGTTTTTAATATTTTTTGGTTTCATTTCGTAAGTGTATCCAACCACATTCCATATTCCTCCCTACAGTCGGTCACTTGATCCTATTTACATTCCACTTGTTTGTTATTGTTTAGAGTGTTATTTAAGTGGTAGGCACGAAGTGGTTGGTGGCTTCTGATCCAATTTGTTATTTTGAAATGTATTTCAATATTACTTTCTCCAAGAGGCGTCATCATCATCATCAATTGGTGGTATTTGTGTATTTCTCATCAACTTTCAATTGGTGTGCGTCGTGATGTGCTGTGGTGTTTTGGGTTCTACGGGGGGATTTAATTGATTTCTTGCTCTTCTTTCAGTATTTGTTACGCATTGGAATTTAATTTGTTTTTAATATTTCACAGTTTGATGTCAAACTGTGATGAAGAAGAAGAATTAGATTTGTTATTCTGGCTAGTAGCAAGTGGTGGCGCTGTACGACGGCACCTTAAGCTTTCTATGGCAAATGCGTGACGTGATGATGATAAACAAATTGGATTTCTTTGTTTTTTAATTTTTGTTTCCTATTAACTAGGCCTATTGATGAATTTTTTGGTATGACTCAAATTTAAAAAAAAATTTAGTGCTAAAAGAAAATTTCAAAATAATAATTAAAATTCCCAATTATGTTTTAATATTATTTTGAAAAAAAAAAAACAAACATTGGAAATTGATTTCAAAATGTTTGCACTTTATAAAAATCATTAAATTTGATTTAATTAAGCCATAGTCCGATTTGTTTACAGTTATTTAATTACAAATTAATTTGCCACAAAAAAATCTGTTTTCCATAAATTATAAAAAATGGCATCAGTAGAAATATAAATCCCAATACCATCAATTAAATAGCCAAAGAAATGTTTATTAAATTGTTTCCACTGACCACCACCATCATCTGCGGCGGCATTAATCCATTTCGTATTGACTGACCCCCTTCTTTTTTTTTGGTTGTTTGTTTTCGGCATTAATGCCAAAATAAAACAATTTGTATTTCTGTTTTTCTTTGCTGCTGTTGTTGTTGTTGCTGTTATTATTTATGGAGTATTTTTAAGAGGGCACCACTTCGGAAATCCATTGCCAATTATTTATGGCATAACAACAGCATCCCACTGTAAAAAAGTTGGTAATATGGGGGCATATAACAATTTTACATATTAACAAACCGATATTATAGGCAGGCCGACATTCAAACATATGATGGGGCACAAAGCGATTGCCAAATATGTTGCCAAAATTATACACCGGAGGTTTTTTCAGCGGGGAAATCCCAAATAATTTGAAGTGCAACAATTATTGTTTGTGAGGGAAATTTAAGCAATTGTTCAATATTTAAATTACAAAAATGATTGAATGGTTTCATAATTCAATTGTTTAACTCTTAAAGATATACAGTGGAATCCGGATAATTCGAAAACGTCAATAATTTATAATAAACTGGTGATATCTTCGGCTGTTCTTAATTCTTAAAAAATAATCAGGGTGATTATGAATGTAAACTCCCCGTAAGTTTTGTCTTTCTGCCGTTTCAACTTAAAGGAAAAAGTGAGAAAACTCACGGGGAGTTGATATTCATAATTGGGCTGAATACTACTGTATAAGTTGGGAGATCCAAAATTAGAGTTGTTAAAATCTAGTTCGTTTGAACGAACTTGTTCACTATATAGCTCAGTGGACAACGGTCGTTTATATGAACGAACTGCGAATGAGTAATATTATTTCTTTGTTTTTATGAAATAACTCATACGCAAACGAACTATGGTACTGAACTAGTTCACTAGATTTAACAACTCTATTCAAAATGTCCCCTCTATTCAATACCCGGTATAGCCAACAGTAGCGAGCTTGATTCTATGAACGGAAAGCGAAAAGGATAAGTGGCCAATTTTTTAGCGGTATTACAAAAATTACACTGAAATTTTTGGGAAAAAAATATGCCTTTACCCCTAGGCAAACAATGCCAACCTTTATCCACTAATAAATTAATTGTTTTAAAATATTAAAACAACAAAAATGGGATTAAGCCAGACTATTTTGAATGAACAAAATATTTTTTTTAAAAAATCCACACCAGATATGAGGCTCTCAGTGCCAAAACGGGGCCTAACTAGACTTGGGCAATCTAGCTCCCGGAGCGAATCGATCTTTCTAGTTCCTTTTTCCAAAAGGAACTAGTTCCTTAAAATAGTTCCATAGTTCCGAGATCGATATAGTTCAACGAATCTTTCTCTTTCGTCGCTCTTTTTGTATCCTTCGTTTCAAATAGTTCCGAGACCGAAATGTTTTCATTGTTTGGTAGATAAATTGACATAAAAATAAATAAATTGCAGTGAACAAACAACGACGTAGGCGTGAAATTGAAGAAAATAGAAACACGAAAGGAACTATATAAATGCAAGAGCTGGAGTACCTATTGGAACTATAATAGTTCCTTGTCCGGAATACTTCGTTGGGACTAGTTACTTTCGGTACTACCCAACTCTAGGCCTAACCGACATGCTGAGCGCCTCATATAAAAAAGAAGACTAGAAATGTCTTGAAACATTACTTTTCAAATATATTTTTTAAATCCAGGACAGAAATTTCTTTAAAAATATTTTTGATTAATCCACGTCAGAGAATTATTTAAAAATATTATTCGAAAAAAAATCCACTTCAGAAAGTTCAAAAAAAAAACTTTGAAAAATGTTCGTAATTAATTTAAAAAAAAAAGTTTTTTTAAAAAACTTAGGACAGAAATTCATGGAATTAACTATTTTTAAAAACTGAAAATATGTATGTACCACTAAAAAAATAAAAACCAAGTAAAAAAGTATCAGACGGCTTTGCCGACAGAGATATACCCTCAGCCTGTGTGGATTGAAATACTTTTTTCCCAAAAACAAAACGTATGTATTTAGGGGGTTTTCAAAATTTTTTGCGTATGAACCGACAAAAGAATGGATAGGATTAAAGCTCAAAAATTTGCGGGGATATCGACAGATAGAGCTTTTTTATCACACTAGCCTACGAAAAACATAATATCGCTGTAAACAGGGCCACTAGGAAAACTTTCGGTAAAAATGTCCAAAGGATCCTCGAACAGGCCCCTAACCACACAAAAATTTTGAACCTAAACTAAGTTTCGACACTATTTAGAGATCCAAAGTTTGGAACAAATCGGTTGCTACGTCTATGCGATATCGCGCGTACCATTTCAGCGAATATTTTCGAACTTTTGTGGGGGAGGTAGCGGAAGGAGTGGACCTATAAGCACCACCTTCGAATTTCATCTAATATTCGAAGAAATATTACAATATCCAAAGTGTAGACGAACACAGTATTCGGGTCGAGCTCTCCAACCACTACATATCGCTCATTTACTCAATGAGTGACACATCTCAAAAAATCGATTTTCGAGAAAAACGCGTTTTAAGTTGGCGATTGAAATTTTACTTCCCAACTTAAGGTTATTATACAAAAACTAAAATAACTACTTGGACCATATTTTGCAAAAAGCTAGCCAGATATCAGTGCTAAATTTCTGTGCAAGATCAATCATGATTTGAAGTTTTTTATGCTTCATAAATTCAAAAAACGTTTGTGTTGAATTATGCGAAACTCATAGTAAAGGAGCTGTAACTCGTCGAGTTTTAGAGATATCAGCATGAAAATTTGACACAAGACAAAGTAGAAGTCGTAGAAAAAATAGAAATTGCTAACTCAGAAAACGCTTTTTTGGGTTATGCCACTCTTTGAGTAAATGAGCGATATAGTTTCATAGGGTTTTTCTTACAACTTTCGGACTGTGTTCTCAAGAAGTATGGACTTGCCCTTGAAAAAACTTTTACTGTCGTAATTGAGGCAGCGAATGCAAGTTGCTTCAACAAAAATCAAAGTGGTCCGAGAGCAGGTCTTAAAGTGAATTTATCCAAAAATGTGTGTGGGAGGTACCCGACGGAGTGGACATATATAGTCCATATTCAAACCTGACATATATCTGCTAGATATATTAGGATGTGTAAAGTATGGACCAAATCTGTCACTCCCATTAAGAATTATCGTACGCACAATTTTCCAAACATTTTTGAGCTTTTGTGGGGGAGGTACCTGAAGGAGTGGACCGATATGGCTTATCTTCGAACTTAAACTAAGTATGGACAAAATATTATTAAGGCCAAATTTTCAACTGAATCGGCAGATCCGTTCGAGAGATATCTTGCGCTCCAACCACTACACACGGTGTCATAGGGATTTTTCGCCCCACTTAGGCTATTTTCACAGGAAGTATGGACTTGCCCCAGATGAAACTTGTACCGTCGTATGGGGGGCGGTGAATACAAGTTGTTACAACAAAAACCAAGGCGATTCGGGGGGCGGTGAATACAAGTTGTTACAACAAAAACCAAGGCGATTCGAGAGCAGGTCCTAAACTGTACTTTTCCGAAATTTTGTGTGGGAGGTACTCGAAGGAGTTTACCGATTGAGTCCATATTGGAACCTTATATAAGTCTGGTAGAAATGTCATAATGTGCAAAGTATGGACCAAATCGGTTGCTCCCTTCAAGAGTTATCGTACGCACAAATGTTCCGAACATTTTCGAACTTTTGTGGGTGAGGTACCGGAAGGAGTGGACCGATATAATCCATCTTTGAACTTGAACTAAGTTTGGACAAAATATTACAAAAGCCAAATTTTGGACCGAATCGGCAGATCCGTTCGAGAGTTATCTTGCGCTCCAACCACTACACCCGGTGTCATAGGGTTTTTTGTGACTTTCAGGCTATATTCTCAGGAAGTATGGACTTGCCCCTAATGAAACTTACAGCGTCGTACAGGACAGCGAACACAACTTGCGTAAACAAAAATCAAAGCGATTCGAGACCAGGTCCTAAACTGAACTTTTCCGAAATTTTCTGTGGGAGGTACCCGAAGGAGTGGACCGATTGAGTCCCTATTGGAACCTCATCTAAGTTTGGTAGAAATTACACGATGTGCAAAGTATGGACCAAATCGGTTATTCCCTTCGAGAGTTATCGTGCGCAAAAGTTTTGCGCCAATTTTTGAACATTTGTGGGGGATGTACCTGAAGGAGTGGACCTATATGGCCCATCTTCGAACTTAAATCGAGTCTGGACAAAATATTTCGATACCCAAAATTTGAACCGAATCGATTGATCCGTTCGAGAGTTATCGTGCGCACCAGCCTGCCAGACAGACGGACGGACATTGCTAGATCTACTCAAAATTGTCTGAAACGGATATCGTACAAATATACTTGGGGTGTAAAACCATTATTTCGATGAGGCACATTTTTGGTCGTATCAAAGTGTAAATACCCTCAGCCTTTAGGCTAAGACTGAGGGTATAAAAATGTCTGTCTGGCTTGTGCGCACGATAACGCTCGAACAGTTTAACCGATTCAAACCAAATTTTGGGTATCGTAATATTTTGTCCAAACTTAGTTTAAGTTCGAAGATGGGCCATATCGGTCCACTCCTTCTGGTACCTCCCCCACAAAAGTTCAAAAATTTTCTGTAAAATGGTCTGAACGATAACTCTCGAAGGGAGCAATCGATTTGGTCAAAACTATGCACATCGTATTATTCCTTTCAGATATATATCTGGTTCGAATATGAACTATATATGTCCACCCCTTCGGGTACCTCCCACACAAAATTCGGATAAAGTTAAGTTTAAGGGCTCCTCTTGAATGGTTTTGCATTTTTTTCGGTAAGTTTTCCTTGCAGCTCCCTTTATGACGGTACAATTGATTTCTTGCGGAAGTCCATACTTCCTGAGATATTGGCCTAAAAGTTCCAAGAAACCCTGACGGCACCAACCAAAATGGCAAATCCGCAAGATAGTCCTCGCAGGGAATTTTTGATTGGTGCAGTCTATGCACATCGTATTATTTCATCGAGTCATGTATCAGGTTGGAATATGGATTGTATCGGTCCACTCCTTCGAGTACCTCCCCCACAAAATTCTGATAAAGTCAAGTTTAAGAGCTCCTCACGGATCGTTTTGAAATTTTTGTCAGTAAGTTTTTTTTTGGCTCGCTTTACGACGGTACAATTTTTTCCAGGAGTAAGTCAATAATTCCTGAGATATTGGCCTAAAAGCTCCAAGAAACCCTGACGGCACCAACCAAAATGGCAAATCCGCAAGATAATCTTCGCAGGGAGTTTTTGATTGATGCAGGCTTTTCACATCGTATTATTTCATCCAGTCCAGTATGGGATTGAAATATAGACTATATCGGTCCACTCCTTCGGGTACCTTCCACACAAAATTCGGATAATGTGAAGTTTAGGAGCTCCTCTCGCATCATTTTGACCCTTTTTCAGTAGATTGTTGGAGCGGCCTCATTTACAATGGTACATTTTGTTCAGGAGTAAGTCAATACTTCCTAAGATAATGGCCCAAAAGCGTCAAAACCCTGTCGGATATTGTGCAAGATAACTCTAAAACTTTTTCAAAATTTTCTTTCAAACTTATTTGAACATAATTTAATATTTTGAGTCCTTTATGAGGAAGTTTGCTTGCCAAAAATGTTTGGTATATGTCAATGATTTGGTATAAGCCCAAGTTACGGTATCTACAGATTTTAAAGCAAACTCGTGATATAAAATCAATATATATTTTATATACGGCATAATTAATGTGTTTGGTATGGTTTTGTTGTTTTTTTTTCTTGGTCAGTGGCTGAGGGTATTGTACTTGTTTTTTTTTTTTTTTTTTTTTTGAATTAGCGATCTGTTCAACCAAAACTTCTGTTATTATATATTTTACAGGCATATGCTGAAGGTATTTAGCTGTTGACAAAGTCCACCTGGGTCCACTGTACTACCCAACCCGTAAAAAGCTTATTCTTATGGATAGTGTATCTCCAGTTCGACCCCTTCGAATTTAAACGGAATATTATTGGTGTATCGAAGAAAGCCGTCTTTGATAACCCACACACGTAATAAATCCTGCTACAAGTTAACACACTTAGCGTCAAGTTTTTTTTTTTTTTTTTGCTTGAAAACTTAGAATTGTATATGAAAACAAGTAAGAACAGACTATATTCGGACGGGGCCGACCATGTGATACCCTATACCACTATCCCTGTGCACTAGCTTTCCGGGCTAGCTTTTGATAAATGATAACTTTTATTTAAATGTATACACAAAAGTTTTGATCAATTTAACCCGCTAAATATTATCCGATCATACCGTTGACTTGCACGCTACTTCTTCATCTCAAACCAAAACTACGTTTAAAATTTCGCGCCGATCGGACTATTATTGCGACCTACAGAGCGGCTACAAAATCGAGCAAAAATTTTGTTTTTGGTCCATTTCATCCCTTTAACATTTCACGATCATCGCCAAAAACTAATCAGTTCTATTCTGGTCCAAACCCGACCTCCATACTAAATTTCGTGACAATCGGTCCATAATTGCGGCCTCTAGCTTGATTACAATTTTTAATGGACGGACAGACGGACGGACGGACGGACGGACACACATCGCTAAATCGCTTTATCTCGTCGAGATATGAAGTTTGGTATACCACATGAGGGGTCTACGACGAATATTTCGCGGCGTTACATGAATTTTTGGGAAAACAAACTTATTATACCCTTTTCCACATTGTGGTATAGGGTATAATGATATTTTTGAGGATTTTTAAGCATTTTAAAACAAATACATTTCTTCTCTTGAACGTATTGCTTTCCTGTAATCGGACCATCTTTTAAAAATGCCGAAAACTTGGAAGGATGCTATCTGTGTATTTTTACATGACAATCCCTTTGTTTTGATGGAGAAAATACTCTTACTATATTCCTAACAAATCCCTGACTTTATATTTGTGATTAAATTTTTTAAGCATATTTAATTTTTTTCATCAAAAGTCGAAAATTACAAAAAAGTCGATTTTTCATAATTGCTTGCGTTTAGGCCAATTGTGTGGAAATGCATGAACCAAATGATGCTTTGTAAGTGTGGAATGATAGATAACAGACAATACTATAAAAAAGACAAAAAAACACACAAAAATATTCGAAAATACCCGACTTTACGCCATTTTTTAAAACCATAAACAAATATTTTTCTCTCTTCTTACAGAATGTATAAAATAAAACATTTTCAAATATAGTGAAATCTCTATATTTATTTTTAAATCTTATTAATAGCCTCTATTAACTCAAATAGCATCACTTTCTAACAATTAACTCTAAAAATATTATTAATTTTTACAACTTACGTTTTGTTATTAAATCATCGTTTTTATTATCCTCAAATTATGGCCATCAAGCAAATGTTGTTGTTTTCATTTTTTGAATATGAAATTTCTCTCCTCAAGAATTAACTTTAATTTCGAAAAAAACAGACAGACACACACGTAGTATTTCAACAAAAAAGGATATTTAGTGGCAATTTGTGAATAATTTTATGAACACGTTTTGGTAATAAAAAAAGAAAAACAATCAAAAGGTAATGCTTTACATCTTGGCCACAAGCAAAAAAACACACACTTGAAAATGGAGAAAAGAAATGTTGCACAAAAGACAAATAAGCGTTGGTTGGTTGGCTGGAAAGGGCTGCCGGGCTGCCTCTGCCGCACACCAAAGGATTGTTTATTTCTTTTTTTGCACTCGAGACGAAGTAGGATTGGATTTGTAATAAATCCAACAAAGAAAGACCCGACGCCGCGAAAGTTTGTAATCCAGTCAGGCGTTGTGTGGGTGTAGAACGTACGATGATGGTTGGTATATTACAACAAGCAGCCAGCCAACCCGCGCCAATGATATCTAAATAAGATGAATAATACACCCGCCACGGAGCAATATTGTGGAATATAAATGAGTTTTTAAATGATGATATTTACACTTCCTTTGTCATTCCTTGTATTCCTCATTCATTCGGTAATAATTTTCATTAATTTTCATATTTAATTTTTATCTGCACATTTTTCTTTTTTGTAATTTATGTTGTAAATCATTTGTTGGATATTTAAAACAATGGCCTTTTGGATTCTTTTTTTTATTATTTTTTCTTAATGATGTTAATATTTTTCTCTTTTTTTCGTTTTGAATTAATGCTACAAAATGAAGCGTTAATTTGTAAGCAGTAAACAACACAACTTTCACGATATTCCACCACCGCCTCCTTCTTCTCCAATCCCAACTTCTTCTTCTTTCTCCAACCTCCTCTTCGACAACAACAAAAAACAGCAACTTCTACATTCCACAGACCATAAAAGGGGGCTATCACAAACAATTTAGCGAGCAGCAAGCACTGCCGAATGCTGAGCAGCTTACTTTTCATTTCACGACGATATTGGGGATGGATTTTTTGTTTCTACTTTTTTTCGGTTTGGTTTCAATTCGAAGTTTTAACGTTTTGTTTTCTATTACAAAGACATGAATGAAGCACATCCACATCAACAACAAACACTTCACGAAAAACGCGCCTCACTTTGCGTAAAGATCCGATACAGCGGGAAAAAATACAAACAATAATAAACGTAGCTCCTCGTAACGACGTGGCGTTGTTAACAATCCCGTACACGACGACCGGCTTCAAGTAAAGTTTTTACCCAACTAAAAAACTCAGCTCTTCTTTGGTTGGATGGCCAAACAAATAACCCAAACACGCACACACGCTCGCACTCGGAGCAATAGGTACCAGCACAGTTGGTATCTGCTGCAAACTAACAATGATGAGTGCCAAGAGAGAGCGACCAAGAAATTCCAATTGGGGTTTTCTTTCCTTCATTCAAGTTGGAGGGGTTTTGGTGCAAAACCTCCTAAACATAATGAAATGCATGTATGGACGATGAAGAAGAAGACATGCATTGCATTTGTAAACGGAAAGAGCGCACTCCAATAAGCCATAGGCAACCAAACAGTGTGGTCATATTTGGAGGTTCAAAAACAGCCACAAATTTTGGTTTTAGAAATTCTATATAAATGAAAAACTGCATTAGTTGAGAGTGCCTGAAACGATTTGGATAGTTTCAAGTTTAACTTAGGTTTTTACGGAAATAAAAACAAGTATCAGTCGGCTTGGCCGGCAGAGATATACTCTCAGCCTGTGTATATTAAAACAATGTTTCCCAAAAAACGTATGTATTTAGAGGGTTTTAAAAATTTTGAACGTATGAACCGACAAAAATGTTGATAAGAGTAAAGAGCAGACGTTTTGCGGAGGAAATACTTAAAGGAATGAATCTACATTGACCATTATGGAAGTCGATTTCCAGCCACTACATATGCACGGTGCGCCTTAACTAATTTTAAATGGAAGGTGCTTACACCTGGGAAGTTTTTGCAGATTCTGAAACTGCAATGCTCATAGATGAGGAATATCAAGAAACAAAAAAGTCGCCGGAGGGATTTTCAAATAAACGCGGTCTAAGTTCACATTTTTAGTGGTTCTTTTAGGTTTTCACGATTTTGCTTGGAAACCGGCAATTTTTTCTGTTTTTTTTTTTTTTAATTTTTCTTATCTATGCTGTTTCAGAATCCGCGAAATCTTCCCATGTGTAAGCGGTTTTCATCAAAAGTTAGTTAAGGCGCACTGAGCATGATATTGTTTTATAAAGAGGCGATACATTCAGTGCATTGTCTCAATTTGAACTTCTATATCTCAAAAACGGCAAAACCTACGAAAGTATCATAAAGGTTGATCTTGTGGAGAATTTTTACAGCTACAACATTTTCTTTAGGCTCATCTACATAGGTCTCGCGGTTTCTCAGCAAAATCATGAAAACCTAAAGAACCCCTAAAAATGTGAACTTAAATCGAGATTTATTTGAGAATCCCTTTGGCGATTTTTTTTTTTTGTTTCTTGATATTTCTCATCTATGAGCATTGTAGTTTCAGAATCTGCAAAAACTTCCCAGGTGTAAGCACCTTCCATTTAAATATCGTTAAGGTACACCGTGTATGGTGCTATATATAGTTTTTATATGGGTTTTACTCCCTTCGGGCTGTCTGCTTAAGAAGTGTGGTTTTTCCCCTGATAAAACTTTTACCATCGTAATTGAGGCAGCGAGTGCAAGTTGCTTCATCAAACATAAAAGTGATTAGATAGCAGTTCTTAAAGTGAACTTATCCGACATTTGTTTGGGAGGTACTGGATGAAGTGGACAATTTGAACAATTTTTGAACTTTTGTGGGGGAGTTACCTGAAGGAGTGAACCGATATGGCTTATCTTCTTTTTGAAATTTTGCACAAACTCAGTCTGCGTCCGTAAGTAATAATGGACTAAGTATGAACAACATCGGCTAAATTTTGGTATAGCCCCCATATAACGGTACCTCCTGATATTCGGTATTTTGAGGATTTAAGCCACCCTTTCCATTCAAATTAGTTGTAATTTTTTATTTAGGGTTTCTAGTGGTCATTAAACATTTCCACCAAAAATTGTGGACATAGGTCCAGGTTTGGGTAATGGCCCCTTTTAAGGTACCTCCCGATTTTCAGTATTTTCGGCGTTTAATTAGGTGTAATTTGGTATTTGGGGTTCCCATTGAACACAAACTTTCTCCACCAAAAAGGACATAGGTCTACGTTTTGATATTGTCCCCATATAACGGTACCTCCCAATATTCGGTATTGTGCGCACATAGGTCTACATATAACTATACCGACAGATTTTGGGTATTTTGAGGATTTAAGCTATTTTAAAGACCATTTATCAGCAAAATTTGCAGCTATTTGCAGCTACATTGTGGTTATTCGGACTCTAGGAAGTCCAAATTAATTAGTAAAAAAATAAAATAAATGTGCCTCATCGAAATAATGGTTTTAGACCCCAAGTATATTTAGACGAAATCCGTTTCAGACAATTTGGAGTTGACATAGCCATGCCCGTCCGTCTGTCTGTCTGGCTGGCTGGCTGGAGCGCACGGTAACTCTCGAACAGATGAACCGATTCGGTCCAAAATTTGGCTTTCGTAATACTTTGTCCAAACTTAGTTTAAGTTCGAAGATGGGTTATATCGGTCCACTCCTTCCGGTAACTACCCCACAAGAAATCGAAAATGTTCGGAAAATGTGTGCGCACTATAACTCTTGAAGGGAGTAACCGATTAGGTCCATACTTTGCACATCGTGAAATTTCTGAGGTTTCAATATGGACTCAATCCATAAAGTTCAGTTTAGGACCTGCTCTCGAATCGCTTTGATTTTTGTTGTAACAACTTGTATTCACTCCCCCCATACGACGGTTAAAGTTTCATCAGGGGCAAGTCCATACTTCTTGAGAAAATAGCCTTAAAGGCGCAAAAACCCCTAGACACTGTGTGTAGTGGTTGAAGCGCAAGATAACTCTAGAGCCGATCTGCCGATGCGGTCCAACATTTGGCCTTAGTAATATTTTGTCCAAACATAGTTTAAGTTCGAAGATAAGCCATATCGGTCCACTCCTTCAGGTACCTCCCACACAAAAGGTCAAAAATGTCGGGACAATTGTTCGTACGGTAACTCTTGAAGGGAGTGGCCGAATTGGTCCATACTTTACACATCCTAATATATCTACCAGATATAGATCAGGTCCAAATATGAACTATATTTGTCCACTCCATCCGGTACCTCCCACACAAAATTTCGGATAAGTTCAGTTTAGGGCCATCTCTCGAATCACTTTGATTTTTGTTGAAGCAACTTGCATTCGCTGCCTCAATTACTATGGTAAACGTTTTTTTCAGGGGCAAATCCATAACTTCTTGAGCAAACAGCCCGAAAGGTGTAAAATCCCCATAGACACCATATGTATTGGCTGGAGATCCACTTCCATAAAGGTCAGTGTCGATCCATTATTTTTAGTATCTCCTACGCAAAACTTTTGATCTTTAATCCTAATCAACATTTTTGTCGGTTCAAACGCCCAAAATTTTTAAAACCCCCTAAATACATACTTTTTATTGGAAAAATTGTTTCAATATACACAGGCCTGAGGGTATATCTCTGTCGGCAAAGCCGACTGATACTTTTTTACTTGTTGTTGAACAAAATCGTTACGGTGTCCTGTTTAGCTTGAAAACGGCTGGACCGATCATCATATTTTTTTTTTAATTTAAAAGACCTATTTCCTGAAAATGAGTTTAAAGTTTCTTTGTTACATACAAAACACAAGTTTTTTCAAGAAGTGTTTCCGTACTTTTTGTAACTCATTTGTGATAGTTCTCTCTTTTGCAACTTTTACCATTAAGAAAGTACGGAAACATAGCTACAATGAGTTTTGCATTCCCAACGATCCATATCTTTGTCAATTCTGTACCGATCCACTTGAATTTTTTTTGCACATACTCTGTGCTAATTTTACTTCAAAAAGGCTTATTACAAATTTTCGATTTTCCGAAATAGCCAAGAGAGGGTAAGTCAATGAACTCCACCAACAGGTTTTTAGTGTACCATTTGTGATCTGAGTTTTCGCAGTTTTCGGGCCGCTATATTTAATCACAACAAACAATGCATATTGATGGGTTTTTCCTCACTGCGGTGCATGCAGCCTGATCCCCCAAAGTTGACTCTGTACCATATACGAAGACAAAACGTGAATTCTCCCAAAAATGCTCTAAAAGCCGAATTTATCGTCGAATCGATAAAAAAAAAACTGTACCAGTTTATTGAAGTGGCTAAAAACGAATTCTACAAAATTAATGATGATCGGTTAACGATAACCTGTGCTACCTGACCGATCATTATTTCCATAGTACTTCGTACGGGGGGACTTACTAGTTTAGTACAGCTTAGTTTGGATCATTTAGTCTATACAGTTATCGTTTCATCTAAAAACGCTCAACATTCTTTTGTTTTATAATTTTACTTTTGTAAAAACCTGAGCATTTCGACTTATCTACATATAAACGTCGGAAAAGTATGTAATAAACGTCACACCTTCTGACAGGCCGTCTCTGGCTGATGTCATTACTTATTGTCATTACTTTGTCGTACGAAAACGCATAGTTTTATCTGAAAAAATATTTTCTGAAATAACATAAAAACGTCAAGTTGGCATCATTGCCAACAATATTCAACAAGAGAGGCTAAAAACAAAGAGTTGTTCGTTCACTCTTGGAGTTAAATAGCAAGAAATACAAAAGGCCCCACACATCCACACACAACCACAGATGGAGGCCTCCAGCTAAAAGAAATGAGCATAGCTCCTATTTTCATATTCAGATGGAGTTTTCAAAATTCACTCCCTGCTTCAACAATAAATTGGATGTTTTTTGTGAGAGAAGAAAAGAAAAGAGTTAAGTATTTTATCAGCTGTTATTTATGCGAAGCATATTCTGGTTCTGCATTTTAAATTGTGTGGCCATCATCATCATCATTTCTGGTTGTTTGTTTTCTTTTTGGGCTTTTATTGTTGTTCAATTTTGGAAAGGGGCTTAGGGCGAGGGGGAGTTTCGTTTGTTGTTACTGCTAGCGGAGTAGTTTTGAGAGATGTATGGTATAGTAAAACATGGAGAGAATAAGGAACGTTTTTAAGTAGAATGGAAATAGACTTTGATAGATTCTCTTTGCTAAACAATGGGGCCATGCATGATGTGTTTTTTTTTTTAAATTCAAAAGAGAGTCTTTCTTTTCTTTAATAATAATAAATGAATATCAAACAGTTTTTGAACAAATAAATAACTAAAAACATAAATAAATAAATAAATAAATAAATAAATAAATAAATAAATAAATAAATAAATAAATAAATAAAAATAAATAAATAATAAAAATAAAATAAAATAAAATAAAATAAAATAAAATAAAATAAAATAAAATAAAATAAATAAAATAAAATAAAATAAAATAAAATAAAATAAAATAAAATAAAATAAAATAAAAATAAAATAAAATAAAATAAAATAAAATAAAATAAAATAAAATAAAATAAAATAAAATAAATAAAATAAAATAAAATAAAATAAAATAAAATAAAATAAAATAAAATAAAATAAAATAAATAAAATAAAATAAAATAAAATAAAATAAAATAAAATAAAATAAAATAAAATAAAATAAAATAAAATAAAATAAAATAAAATAAAATAAAATAAAATAAAATAAAATAAAATAAAATAAAATAAAATAAAATAAAATAAAATAAAATAAAATAAAATAAAATAAAATAAAATAAAATAAAATAAAATAAAATAAAATAAAATAAAATAAATAAAATAAAATAAAATAAAATAAAATAAAATAAAATAAAATAAAATAAAATAAAATAAAATAAAATAAAAATAAAATTAATAAATAAAATAAAATAAAATAAAATAAAATAAAATAAAATAAAATAAAATAAAATAAAATAAAATAAAATAAAATAAAATAAAATAAAAATAAAATAAAATAAAATAAAATAAAATAAAATAAAATAAAATAAAATAAAATAAAATAAAATAAAATAAAATAAAATAAAATAAAATAAAATAAAATAAAATAAAATAAAATAAAATAAAATAAAATAAAATAAAATAAAATAAAATAAAATAAAATAAAATAAAATAAAATAAAATAAAATAAAATAAAATAAAATAAAATAAAATAAAATAAAATAAAATAAAATAAAATAAAAATAAAATAAAATAAAATAAAATAAAATAAAATAAAATAAAATAAAATAAAATAAAATAAAATAAAATAAAATAAAATAAAATAAAATAAATAAAATAAAATAAAATAAAATAAAATAAAATAAAATAAAATAAAATAAAATAAAATAAAATAAAATAAAATAAAATAAAATAAAATAAAATAAAATAAAATAAATAAATAAATAAAATATATAAAATAAAATAAAATAAAATAAAAATTAAATTAAATTAAATTAAAATAAAATAAAATAAAATAAAATAAAATAAAATAAAATAAAATAAAATAAAAATAAAATAAAATAAAATAAAATAAATAAAATAAAAATAAAATAAAATAAAATAAAATAAAATAAAATAAAATAAAATAAAATAAAATAAAATAAAATAAAATAAAATAAAAAAATAAATAATAAAATAAAATAAAATAAAATAAAATAAAATAAAATAAAATAAAATAAAATAAAATAAATAAATTCAGAAATCAATTTTCCTAGCCAAAATGCCCATTTTGTGTTGTCACGGATTCTTAATGTCTATATGAGATGGGCGCGGCGGGCTCCTAAACAGGAAAAATTTTGCCAATTTTGGAAAATACGTAATTTTTGCAATTTCTGGAGAAAAAAAAACAGCTATTTCTCAGAAACTAGCAGCAGGTAGGATTGTTGCATGATGAAATAATAAGGTGGCGTAAAACGTCCAGCTGATTGGTTTCAATCTGTCAAATTTTTTTTTTATTGTGAATGAATTGTATGAAAACGTAAACAAACATTTTGACATATTGAAGAATTTTGAGTTGTTGTTGTGCTACGTACGTGACCTGTTAAATAGATCTTGGATTGTTGTCTTCAAGAGACATTTTAATAAATTACCGTAGCGTTTACACGAAGTGACCTATTTTATTTTTCATCAGGTACTAAATTTTTGTGAAATTCCAAGTTTAGTGGACTAGAACTTTTAGGGAACAGTTTGGAAAAATATTCCGTTTTTTTCTTTACCCATATATTCTTTTGTACCAGTCCAGTTCCGTCCGTTTTACACTTTTTTAATTTTTTTGAAATGATATAGGCAAAAATATGTGTTTTTTCCATACCGTTTCCCATATAAATTATAGATTTTTCACACAAATGGACATTTTTTAAATATATTTTTTTCAATTTTGGAAAAAAATTTTAAATTTTTTGAAAAACAATTTTGAAAATTTTTTGAAAAACAATTTTGAAAATTTGTTGAAAAAAAATTTAAATTTTTTTTTTTAAATTTGTTTCAAATTTTTTATTTTTATTTTTTGTATTTTTATGGTTTGTTTATTGGGGTTTAACCTCAAAAAAAAAACACTCATATTTTGATGCAAAACATTAAAAAACTCTAATTTTTAATTTTTTCTAATTTTGTTTTTCGCCTTCTGATTTTTTATTTATTTTGTTAAGACTTTGTCTTTTCGGGCTTTGGGGTCCTTAATATGTCAATGAAAATAAAGATTTTTTATTCCATTTTTTATCCGACGTATCTGCCAAAATCTTCAGACATAATTTTTAACTTTGACCTTAAATTCGTATCTGCCAAAATCTTCAGACATAATTTTTAACTTTGACCTTAAATTCCTCTGC
The DNA here is from genome assembly GCF_047663935.1 of Musca autumnalis. Lineage (NCBI taxonomy): Eukaryota > Metazoa > Arthropoda > Insecta > Diptera > Muscidae > Musca > Musca autumnalis. The sequence continues at coordinate 14,739,433 of NW_027412088.1, read as the reverse complement.
ACCGAATTTAGTTGGTTTTAATGTGTCGGAAAGCTGAACGTGTTATCTGTCGAACAAAAAAAGAATTATGAAAATATCTCTAAATATCTCTATGCCGTCAAAAGATACAGAGTTTTGACCAGAAAAAACTATTCTGAACCACTGTGCACCGCATCTCTAGTTCTGAATATTTTTCATATTTTCCGTTGACGACTAGCACTGTGCGACGCGTGCCCTATTAAGTCAAGGCAACAAGCTGCATCAAGCTATCTATGCGCGCATCAGCAGCATTGTTGTTTGCAAGTAAGAAGAACAAACAACACAAACAGACAGTCAATCGGGCAAGTCGTCGTCTGTCTCACTAACCCATTATTTTATTTTGAACTAGCAAAGTGCCCGCTACTTCGTATGCGGAGAGGATATAAAAAAAATAAACAATATGTAATATGGAAATGGCGAACACTGAAAATTTTATTGTACTTATACAAATTTTAATCAATATTTATTGTTATTTTAGTACTGTTCCTACCGCTTTACTTAGATTTTAAAAAAGATCAGCCGTATATCACCCTTCCATGTTAACAGCGAGACCAACATTGCAGCCCAATACTCACACTAAATCCAAAAAATACAGATTCCAGCACTGTCCCTACACCCAATAACAAATTGAGTGCCATTAAGTACTCTTCGTACCCATAAGTACGATTTTCCAAAACTACCTCAATCCTTCACTTCACCAGTAACCTTAATTCAAATTGTACCATTTGGTATATTTCGTGTCCATAAGTACGAATTTCAAAAACTACCTCCATGTCTCAATCCTACACTCCAACCGTAGTCTTACAAATTCCAGGATTCCAGCTCTATCCGTTCCCCCAAATACCCACTGTACCAAATTTAGTACCATTTAGTACTTTTCGTAGCCATAAGTGCGAATTTGCAAAACCACATTAATCATATACTCCAACTGTAATCTCAATCTCAAATTGAAGGATTCCAGTTTTATTCCTTCACTCAAATCCAAATTGTACCAATTTTAGTACCATTTAGTACTCAACAATAATCTCAATTCCAAATTTCAGGATTCCAAATTCCAAATCCCAATTGTACCAAATTTAGTACTTTTCGTTCCCATAAGTACGAATTTCCAAAACTACCACAATCCTACACTCCAACAGAAATCTCAATTCCACTTTTCAGGATTCTAGGTCAATCCGTTGACCCAAATCCAAATTATACCAAATTTAGTGCTTTTCGTATCCGCAAGTACGAATTTCCTAAACTACCTCAATCCTACACCCCAGCATTAATCTCAATTACGAATTTAAGGTTTCCAGCTCGATTCGTTCACCCAAATCCAAACTGTACCAACAGCAAGCTTAATTCTAAATTGCATTATTCCAGATCTGGTCGTTCACCCAAATCCAAATTTGGTACTTTTTGTACCCATAGGTACGAATTAAACTACTTCCATTTTACACTCCAAATGTAGCCTACGAAGTACGAATTTCCAAATTATCTCAATCCCATACTCTAAATCAATGTTAATTCGACATTTCAGGACTACAGCTCTATCCGTTCACCCTAAATCCAAATTGTACCAAATTTAGTACCACTTAGTACTTTTCGTAACCTTAGGTACGAATGTTCAAAATAACTTCCATTCTACAATCCAACAGTATCCACCCTTATACTCCAGCAGAAATTTTTATTCCCAATTTCAGAAATTCTGCTCTATCCGATGACCCAAATCTTAATTGTACCAAATTAATTACTTTTCGTAACCCATAATTCCTCCAAGTTATCTCCATCCCATACTACAACATCAATCTTAATTCAAAATTTCAGGATTCCCGCTCTATCCGTTCGCCCAAATCGTAATTGTACCAAATTTAGTACCATTTAGTACTTTTCGTACCCATAAGTACGAATTTTCAAAACTACTTCCATTCTACGCTCCAACTGCAGTCTTAATTCAAAAATTTCAGGATTCCAGCTCTATCCGCTCAACCTAAATCCAAATTGTACAAAATTTAGTACCATTTAGTTCTTATCGTACCCATAAGTACGAATTTTCAAAACTGCTTCCATTCTACTCTCTAACAGCAGCCTTAATTAAAATTTCAGGATTCCAGTTCTATCCGTTCGCCCAAATCATAATTGTACCAAATTTAGTTTTCGTAACCATTAGTACGAATTTTCAAAACTACTTCCATTCTACTCTCTAACATCAGCCTTAATTCAAATTTCAGGATTCCAGCTCTATCCGTTCGCTCAAACCGTAATTGTACCAAATTTAGTACCATTTAGTACTTTTCGTACTCATAAGTACGAATTTTCAAAACTACTTCCATGCTACGCTCCAACTGCAGCCTTAATTCAAAAATTTCAGGATTCCAGCTCTATCCGCTCAACCTAAATCCAAATTGTACAAAATTTAGTACCATTTAGTGCTTATCGTACCCATAAGTACGAATTTTCAAAACTGCTTCCATTCTACTCTCTAACTGCAGCCTTAATTCAAATTTCAGGATTCCAGCTCTATCCGTTCGCCCAAATCATAATTGTACCAAATTTAGTACCATTTAGTACTTTTCGTAACCATTAGTACGAATTTTCAAAACTACTTCCATTCTACTCTCTAACATCAGCCTTAATTCAAATTTCAGTATTCCAGCTCTATCCGTTCGCCTAAATCATAATTGTACCAAATTTAGTACTTTTCGTACCCATAAGCACGAATTTTCAAAACTGCTTCCATTCTACTCTCTAACAGCAGCCTTAATTCAATTTTCAGGATTCCGGCTATAGCCGTTAGCCCAAATCGTAATTGTACCAAATTTAGTACCATATAGTACTTTTCGTAACCATTAGTACGAATTTTCAAAACTACTTCCATTCTACTCTCTAACATCAGCCTTAATTCAAATTTCAGGATTCCAGCTCTATCCGTTCGCCTAAATCATAATTGTACCAAATTTAGTACTTTTCGTACCCATAAGTACGAATTTTCAAAACGGCATCCATTCTACTCTCTTACAGCAGCCTTAATTCCAATTTCAGGATTCCAGCTCTCTCCGTTCACCAAAATCGTAATTGTACCAAATTTAGTACTTTTCGTACCCATAAGAACGAATTTTAAAAACTACTTCCATTCTACCCTCCAGCTGCAGCCTTAATTCAAAATTTCAGAATGCCAGCTCTATCCGCTCAACCTAAATCCAAATTGTACAAAATTTAGTACCATTTAGTACTTGTCGTACCCATAAGTACGAATTTTCAAAACTGCTTCCATTCTACTCTCTAATTCAAATTTAAGGATTCCAGCTCTATCCATTGGCCCAAATCGTAATTGTACCAAATTTAGTGCCATTTAGTACTTTTCGTACCCATAAGTACGAATTTTCAAAACTACTTTCATTCTACTCTCTAAAATAGCCTTAATTCAAATTTCAGGACTCCAGCTCTATCCGTTCGCCTAAATCGTAATTGTACCAAATTTAGTACCATTTAGTACTTTTCGTACCCATAAGTACAATTTTCAAAACTACTTCCATTCTACCCTCCAACTGTAGCCTTAATTCAAAATTTCAGGATTCCAGGTCTATCCGTTCAACCTAAATCCAAATTGTACAAAATTTAGTAACATTTAGTACTTGTCGTACCCGTAACTACGATTTTTCAAAACTGCTTCCATTCTACTCTCTAACAGCAGCCTTAATTCAAATTTCAGGATTCCAGCTCTATCCGTTGGGCCAAATAGTAATTGTACCAAATTTAGTACCATTTAGTACTTTTCGTACCCATAAGTACGAATTTTCAAAACTATTTTCATTCTACCCTCCAACTGTGGCCCTAATTCAAAATTTCAGGTTTCCAGCTCTATCCGTTCAACCTAAATCCAATTTGTACCAAATTTAGTACCATTTAGTACTTTTCGTACCCATAAGTACGAATTTTTAAAACTACACTCATTTTGCTCTCCAACAGCAGCCTTAGTTCAAAATTTCAGGATTCCAGCTCTATCCGTTCGTCCAAATCATAATTGTACCAAATTTAGTACCATTTAGTACTTTTCGTACCCATAAGTACGAATTTTCAAAACTACATCCATTTTACTCTCTAACAGTAGAATTAGTTCAAAATTTCAGGATTCCAGCTCTATCCTTTCGCCCAAATCATAGTTGTACCAAATTTAGTACCATTTAGTACTTTTCGTACACATGTGTACACTTTTCCTAAACCACCTCCTTATGTCAACCGTACCTTTTAACTTTGATTCTCACACTAAATTTCAACCTATAACCTTTATCCGTTCACAAAATACGAATTGGTACCAAATTTAGTACACTTTAGTACTTTTCGTATACTTATAGTTCGAATTTCTAAAAACCCTTTATCACATCTTTCCTACAGTTCATCAGTGACCTTCATTCCAAATTTCAAAGTTCTAGCTCTACCGGTTCGCCAAATACAAACGGTACCATATTTAGTACCTTTTAGTACTTTTCGTACCCTTCCAGTTCGAATTTCCAAAAACCCTGCCTTATCTGACCCCTTCGGACCAAGAGTGATCCACACCCAAAATTTCAGGATTCTAGCTTCAGCCGTTTCGTCTGGGCGTTGATGAATCAATCAGTCAGTCAGTCAGTCAGTCAATCACTTTACTCTTTTATTAATATAGATAGAAGAATGAGAATCAAAAATGCATAACTTTTTAACTGACATTTAGAACGAAAAAAAGAAACACAACAACATTGGTGTGTCGTCGTCTTGGAAAATTTATGAATCCATGTTGTCGATGCTTTTCTTTTAACCCCAAATTCAAAAGAAGTTCTTTAGTAAACCAACAAGTTTTCTCTGGGATTCTTGACGTTGTTCTCCTCACCCAGAAAAAAATAAGGTGATGTTGTTGTTGCACGAAAATAGAAGAAATCATTTTCATTTAAATGTTAATCTGGAAAATGAAAAGAAGTGACTTAGAACTTAACCGACCGACACATCGGCATGGAAAACAGGTTTAAATGGGGAAATGAGATGTGCCGCTTGTGTTTCTAAATTTTTGTCGGGTCTTTTTCGTTGTCACATTGCAACATTGTTGCATTTACATTAAATGTTGTATTTAATGACAATTTAACGTTTATCTTTTGCGTTTACGATAAAACATTTGCGGGCATGCGCAGGTGAGTTATGAATACCGGCTGTGCAAAAAAAAAAAACAAGTACAAAATTAAAACAAATGCTCTTTAGAGTTTAAGAATGATTAAAGAAATTGATTAAGGAATAAACCGAAAAAAAACACCATTGACCCTCCCGGGAATCTGCACGTGGAATTGCCAATCTAAAGACTTATTATAATGAAAAGTCCAATTCCGATATAAGGTTTTAACACTGTAATTGTGAAATGAAAAGGAGAATATCTTGGACCAAAATATCCGAAATTTTATTGTTCGCAGTGAAACTTCCGGTAACCGAATAAGGCTGGAAAACATCCAAATATTTCAAGGACAGATCCAAAATCTAGACCGGCTACGGGTCCCAAACCTGTGTGTGAGTGAATGAGGGATCTTGCCAGCGAGCGAAGGGGGTATACTGACTCATACCACAGTTCACCTTTGAATGAACGATATATTTATACACTCTTTTAAGATCAATGTGGTAGTTTTGCTGTTAGCAACTCCTCCTCGACGCCAGAGCACGGGTCGAGAAAGTAATTCAGTAGCTTAGTCTGCACAGGCCGCCATTGCGTACGATGGTCCATTTCTTTACGGCACACCCGAGGGAAAAACTTATGGAGAAAAATACAACTAAAACATGTAAGACAGTATCAGTTAGCTGTACCGACAGTGATATACCCTCAGCCTCGGGCCTAAATAAAAGAAGCAAACACAATACTTCGGACGTCTATAGGGTTTTTTGAGTTTTTGGCTCAATTTCTCAGGAGGTATATTTATAAATGGATTTGCCCCCGAAAAAATATTGTACCGTCTTAAATAGGGTCGCATGCACAACATGTTTCCGGCTCTGCCTCCGACTCCAAGTCAATAAAACACGCCATCAGCACGGAAGAAAAAAAGGCCTCTCTAACATATGTCCCAAACATATTTTACAGCAAACATATATTTGTTTGCAATCAGTCCCAAACATAATATTTGTTTCGGTGCAAACAAATTATATCTTTGGGTGCAAACAAATACAAACCCAAAAGCCACAAAAAAAACAAACACATACACCAGTGTAAAACACATTGAAACTTATGATCATTTGTCTCAGTAAGCGCTCACTGGCTATCTCTATAATATCATTAATGCTCAAAATAAAAAAGAGAGAAAAGTAGTGAGGGAATCACAAGAAAGTTTGTATCAGCATTCAGTGGTTATTAGAACAGCGAACAGTACACATATGGCGGGTGTGTGCAGTTTTGTTCAGTATCCCACGAAAAATATGCGTACATCCATGCACATGTTTACTTGTCAGCTGCTCAACGACGACTGATTGTTATTCTCATTGTGAGTACACGTATCATGTAGTCACGTTAACGTATATGGATGATCTTGGCTTATATACACACATTTATAAATGGTGGTGGTTTATTGAAAGGCAAGCAAATACCAAACAGAAAAGCAACAACAAATACATAGGTACATACAAAATTCCAAAGAAATACCTAGCAGACTTTAATAAAAGAAAAACTGAATGAAATAATTTATAAAAAGTTTTTACTCTCTTTGACAAAAATCCTCTCGCCACCTATAATAAATATGTTCTAACATAAAAAATATGTTGGTACCCAAACAAATAAAATTGGGATATGTTACAAAATATTACTACAGAACATTTGTTCCATATACCGAACTAAGACAAGATCTCCAATTCTCTCTGTTTGATGCTTCGCTTTCTGGAATACCGCGCCTTGTCATCTCTTCATGCACTTGTTTGCGTCATCTATTCTTTGGCCTGCCAATTCTGCGAGCACCGCCATGTGGCTCGAATTTATACGCCTTTTTAGCGCTCATCGCTCATTCTTATTATATGGCCTAGCCAACGCAATCGCTGCATCTCGATACGTTTAACTATATTGATGTCGTTGTATAGCAGATACAGCTCGTGGTTCATACGACACGCCAAGCACTGCCTTATCTGCTTGCGCAAGTACCCAGTCTTCGGAAATATACATCAGCACGGGTAGTATCAGTGTTTTGTATAGCGTTATTTTTGTTTGACAAGATGTGACTTGAAGTGCTTACTGTTTTTGAAGTACTTACTTCAGCCAAAGTAGCATCTGTTGGCCAATACAATTCTTCTTTTTATTTCACAACTGATGTCGTTCGTTGTGTTTACGGGGGTGCCGAGGTATACGAAGTCTTTTACTATCTTAAAATTATAGGACCCAACTTCAACAGTTGGTCCGATCTCAAATGGACGCATTGCGCGTCGACACCATCAACTTGGTCTTTTCGCCGTTTACCGCCAGACCCACTTTAGCAGATTCTCCTTCGACCGTCATTAAGGTATAAGTTACTTCTTTTACTGATCGTCCCATGATGCCACTTCTTTTGACGTTTGCCTCTAGTATAACCTTTCCTAGCAGGATGTTGAAAAGATCCAACGAAAGGCTGTCTTCTTGTCTGAAACCTCTTTTGGTACAAAACTCTTCGGAGAGGTTCTTTCCTATTTTAACTGAGGATCTCGTGTCAGTTAAAGTCATTTTACAAAGCCGGATGAGCTTTGCGGGGATACCAAATTCAGATATGGCTTAGAATACTTTTGAACGCAGCGGGCTGTCGAAGGCTGTTTTATAATCGACAAAAAAGGTGGTAGGGTCTTCTCCAGGATTTGCCGCAGGGTAAATATCTGGTCAATGGTGGACTTGCCAGGTCTAAAGCCGCATTGGTATGGTCCAATTATCTCGTTGACCATAGGCTTCAGTCGTTCGCACAATATCACTGACACGATCTTGTAGGCAATAGGGAGTAGACTTATGTCCCTATAGTTAGAGCATACAGTCTTATCTCCCTTCTTGTGGACGGGACACAGGATACTCAGGTTCCAATCGTCGGGTAATCGTTCTTCCTGCCAGATGGTGCTAACTAGCTGATGAATACACCTTATCAGCGTGTCGCCTCCGGTTTTGAACTGCTCGGCTGGTAAGCCATCAGCCCCTGCTGCCTTATTATTCTTCAGCCGATTTATTACTGTCTTTACCTCATCCTGGCTGGGCGGTATACATTCAATACCATCTTCTGGGATTGGGGCTGTGGTATCTTCGTCGTCTTCGCTGCTATTGGATACCAACAGATTTGAAAAATGTTCTTTCCATATCCTGAGATCACTATCTGTATCAGTTACCAAATTACAGGAGGATGTGCCTGAACCAAAGCCATCAGTTTGATGCTTGACTCTTTGGTAGAATTTTCGGACTTCATTCTGGCTCCTGTACATCTCGATTTTTTCACACTCCCGCTTTTCCATCTCTCTCTCTTTTTCCTGCGGAAAAAACGTTTCTCCTCTCTCCTTTTCTCCCTGTATTTCTCTCGTGCGCTACGCGTTGCTACGGATTGTAAAGTAGCCCTATATGCCGCATTTTTCTCTTCGGTGGCAGCACGACACTCCTGATCATACCATGGATTCCTTGGTGGAGGTCTCTGGTATCCAAGTATGGATTTTGCAGCTGTTTGCATGGAGTGGGCAATGCTTTGCCATTGCGCTGATATGTTATCGGGATGAGGAGTGCTTTGATTAAGCAATTGGGCTAGTTGAGTGGAATATACTGTGGCTATCTGTTGTGATTGCAGCTTACCGATGTCTAACTTTCGTGTTGTGTCTGTTTGTACTTTGTTTGCTATGTTTAAGCGGGTGCGTACCTTTGCTGCAACAAGGTAGTGCTCCGAATCAATGTTTGCGCCTCGGAACGATCGTACATCCAACAGGCTTGATGAATGTCTTCCATCTATCACAACATGATCAATTTGATATCTTGTTTTCTGATCTGGAATCAGCCAGGTGCCCTTATGGATGTCGAGATGTTTAAATCTGGTGCTGCTAACTATCATGTTTTTTGCCGCTGCGAAGTCTATCAGCCTCATACCATTGCCAGATATTTCACTGTGGAGACTGAAATTCCCGACTGTTGGGCCAAAATATTCTCCTTTCCAATTTTGGCATTAAGATCGCCTAGAATGATTTTAATGTCAAGGGCAGGGCAACGGTCATATGTTTCTTCTAAGCGCTCGTAATATATATCGTTGGTCTGTTCGTCCTTGTCTTCAGTGGGAGCATGAGCGCAAATAAAGCTGATGTTGAAGAATTTAGCATTTATTCGAATTGCAGCAAGTCTTTCATTCACTGGAGTGAAGCTGGATACCAGATGTTTTAGTCTCCGACTAACTACGAATCCACAACCAAACTCATGCTTTACGTCATGGTAGGTATAATACAGTGCGTCACCTTTAGGTGTTGTTGTGACGCATTTCCCAATCCATCGTATTTCCTGTATGGCAGTAATATCGGCCTTGTACTTTTCAAGTACATCTGCCAATGCGAAGACTGCACCTTCTCTATAAAGAGTGCGAACATTCCAGGTGCAGATTCGCAGATCATGGTCCTTAAAACGTTTGCGGGGTTCGTCAACTTTAGAGGGGTTTGTTTTTCTTTTCTTTCGTTTTTTCATAGTAGGCTGTTTTTTCTAGGGGAGGGTTACTAACCCGAAGCCCAAACCCAAGTTTTTAACGTTCTTATAGGTGAACGCGCGGCACATGTTAGCTCACTACCTTTAACGGGTGTTAAAGGCAGTTCCCTAGGTGACACCACAGGGAGGTCAGTGTCCACTTGAGATGAAAGAGGGATCAAGATAAATCCTGGGCTTTGCCATGTTAAAACCGGTCAGGACCGTTGCTTGGTATCTTCTATCCCCTACGTCACGAATATGCTAATCATTTTTAAAATTAAGGATCTGTTTATAGAAAATAAAGGTCCAACCCTTCTGTTGTGTTTGACTTAGTGAGCACCTACCAGACACTATGGACTGATATTTGTCACATTCATTATGATTCTCCGAGCATTGATTTTTCCTACAGGAAAAAATCTTCATATTAAGAAGTTCGATTTCTTATCTAACCGGAAATCATTCTCCATTACTTGGGTACTTATTTTTTTTTTCTCCAACACCATTTACCATAAAAACCAAACCTCATCTGTAACTATTCACCATTGTTTCATTCCAAGTAAATGCCATGCCATTTAAGTAATTACTTCTTAGGCTTTTTGTTTTGTTTTTGTGTTCTTCTCTGTCTGGTCAAGTAAGGTTCCTGTTCTAATTTCAGGTTTAGGTTTCCCTTCTATATTAGGCTGATTACAACACAGCAGCGGACAAAAACATGAAATCAGCTTAGCCCTTTCTACTACAAACCCATTGACCAAATAAGTAAAAAAAAAACAAAAAAACGAAAAAGAAGGAAAATGAAATAGTAGACATAAAACAGAAAAGTGGACAAGAAGACAGGCATTCAGTCTGTCCATTTGTCTGTCATTGAGTCGTTGAGTGGCCAAGAAAGTGACCTCCTGCATGAGAAATAAGAAACAAGTAAAATATACAAAACAAGTCAAATCGAGTCTAATTAAACATTAAAGAAGCCATAGAAGAAGAAGAATAAAGTACTGGTGGATAGATAGATGGATGGTTGGATGGCTGACTTGATGGCTAGGCTGAGTGTCGTTGTTTTTCCTTGATTGTTTTTTTGTTTTTCTGTTATGGACAAATTTGTTTAAGCCTAATGTGATGTTGCTGTTGATGGTAATGTTGCCGATGTACATGACGGAAAATAAACGCCAACAATCAATCATTAGACTTAAACAACTACAACAACAACATCAGTGCAATACTATTTACACCTCCACTAATCGAACGAGCCAGAGCAACAATAATTGCTGGCTTAAGCTGTCGATAACAACGCCAACACTTTACATTGCCAACTAATACCCATCCATCCATCCATCCATCCATTTCGAGTCATCAATTGGAGTGTTTACTTATGTTTGTTGTTCGTCTGGCCCCCTTCTTCTTCCATCTCTTCGAAACTACTTGGCCAAGCAAATCATAGCAAATATCACAAATATTATTAAGGTTAATAACATTTTCTAATAAATATAATTTTTCCAGCCAACAGTAAGTTGTTGTTGTTATTACTGACTGCTGCTGGTAGAGTAATGTTGTAGTTGTTGTTGTTGCTGTCATTTAATAAAATGTTAACAAATTTTTAAACAAATTTAATTCAATGATCATTATTTTAATGATGGGAGAGACAATGAATGATACCACCAAACACACCGAGACATATCCATTCCACCCATATAAGCCACAAAAATGATCACCAAATGTGTGTGTCCCTGGTGTGTTTGATGAACAAATATATGGGGGACGGGAGTAATAATGTTGCTTCCATGAGATGATGTTCGACCCATACCAACCAACCAACGGTGCTACTGATTCCAATTTCGGTTTGTTGGTTGGTGGTAAATTTTTAAACACCATTTAAAGTGAAATAAATAAATAATTTGTGGTTGTTGTTTTTGTTTTTGTTGTGTTAGGCTTTCATAATTTCTATAGTTGTTGTTTTTGTTGTTATTGTGTTGGAAGATGATGTTTACACACTTGGTTTAATTGTAACGAATATGACAATTATTTCTGTTGATATAATTTCTTATTTTATCCCAAGTATGGCATGGTTTACATGGCACAGTGGTTTCAAAAATAAATTATAATAATTAACGGATCAATTTTTTGATATAAACAAAAAATTAAAAACAAAATATAATAAAACGAAAAATATATTCTAAAAATATTAAAAAAAATCATTTTTAAATTAACAAAATTAAAAAAAAATATTTTTTTTTTTTAAATTAAAAATTTGAAAATTGGAAAAAATAAAAACTATACATTTTATTTTTTCTTTCTTAAATTATGAAATTTTAAACTTAAAAAATTAAAAAAATAAATATATATTAAAAAATAAATAAATACATAAATGTAAATTAAAAAAATATAAATTAAAAAATAAACAAATAAAAATTAAAAAATAAATAAATTTAAATTAATAAAAATAAATAATATTAAAAGAATAATAAATATAAATTACATAAACTGTTTACAAAATGTCTTTATTACTACCACAACAGAGACATTTTAATAATTTTATGGTTGATCTGCAGGTAATATCTTAGACTCTCCTTTAATCTAAATTTTTTCATATTTTGCAATGTAATATATTTCGTTATTTATTATTTTTTTTACTTATTTTTTTTTTATTAAAAAATAGTGATTTAATATTAAAAATAATATTAAAAGATATAAATAATAAAAAAAATAAATTAAAAATTTAAAAAATTAACAAAAAAATCAATACAGCATAAGACATGTTTTTAAAATATTTTAAAAAATATATAAAAATATTTAATGGAATTTTTAAAAAATGTTTAAAAAATTAATAAGATCAGATACCGAAATAAAATTAATTTCCAATATTTTTTAAACTAAAAGATAATTTAAAAACAACATTTAAAAGAATAGGTAATAGGAAATTAAAAAAAAATATTTTGTTTATTTAAAAACATGTTAAAAATATTTTTTTATTAATTTTTTATTTTAATTTAAATATTCTTTAATTTTTTAATTGATTACAAAACTGTATTATTTTATCCCCAGAGGAATTTGGAAAGAAGGTCTCTTTTTTGATTTTTTTTTTACTTTTTACTGTAATATTTTTATTTTTAGTTTTTGTTAAAAAAATAGTTATTTGTTGATAACTAAACGATTTATATCAAATTAAAAATAAAATAAAATAATAAAGTTAAAAATAAATAAATTGACAATATAAAAAATTCAATATAATTTAAAACATATTTTTTGTTTAAATTTAAAAAATATATAAAAATATAGTTTAAAAAAATATTTTAAAAATATTAAGAAAATATTAAAAAAGGGATTTGTAGGTATTTGTAAAAAAATGTTAAAAAAATTACTAAAATCAGATACTAAAAAATTAATTTATAATATTTTTTAAACTTTTTTAAAATAATTTAAAAAAATAGAAAATGCTCATAAAAATTTTATTATTTTTTTTTTAATGTATATGTATTTTCGATTTTTTTTAATTTAGACTAAAAGACAATTTAAAAACAAAATTTGAAAGAAAATTAAAAAATTAAAAAAAATTAATATTTTGTTCATTTAAAAACAAAGTATTTATATTAGTATTAAAGAATGGAATGAATAAACAAACAAACAAACAAACAAAAACATGTTGAAAAATACTTAAGTAACATTGTACAATTTAATTTTTTTATTTTAATTTAAATAAATTTGAATTTGATGTGTATTTTCGAATTTGTTGTAAAATTCTTTAATTTTCTTTAATTGTTTACAAAACTGTATTATTTTATTTTATCCCCAGAGGAATTTGGGAAGAAGGTCCCTTTTTTGAAATGTTTTTTTTTTTTATATTTTTTTTATTTTTAGTTTTTGTTAAAAAATAGTCATTTGTTGGTAATTAACCGATTTTTATCAAATTAAAAATAAAGTAAAAAATAAATTGACAATTTAAAAAATTCTATTGAAAAAAACTTAAAACATATTTTTTAAGAAATTTAAAAATATAATCTAAAAAATACTTTAAAAAAATTAAAAATGTATAAAAATATAATCAAAAAAATTAAAAAAGGAATAGGTAATTTAAAAAAAATAATTAAAATCAGATACTAAAAAATTATTTTATAATATCTTTTAACCTTTTTTAAATTATTCAAACAAATCGAAAATGCTTTAAAAATTTTAATATTTTTTTTAAATAAAAAAAATTTTAAATTTATTCAAAAAAATAGAAAATGCTTAAAAAATTGTAATATTTTTTTAAATAAAAAAACTTAAGTAATAAAAAAACTTAATAACATAAAGGTTTTTTAATTTAAATATATATATTTTTTTAATTTGATGTGTATTTTCGAATTTCTTGTAAATTTGTTTTTTTTTTAATTGTTAAATTTATATATTTTTAAATATGGTATTAATATTTTTATAAAAATATAATTAAAAAAAAATATTTTAACCATTAAAAAAAATAAAAATATAATTTAAACAATTTAAAAACATAAGTGATTTAAAAAAATACGTTTAAAAAAATAATAAAATCAGATACTAAAAAATTAATATATAATATTTTGTTAACTTTTTTAAAATTATTTAAAAAAAATAGAAAATGCTTAAAAAATTGTAATAATTTTTAAAATTTAAAAAAAGACCTATATGAAAATTAAATGTTTTTTATTTTAATTTAAATATTTTTTTGTTTAATTTTATGTGTATTTTAAATTTGTGTTTTTTTTTTTAATTGTTAAATCTATATATATTTCAATATATTAAATATATTATTAACATTTGAATTAAAAATTCAAACAAATGAAAAATTAAAATAAATTTTAAAACACGTTTACAAAATTTCTTTGTTACTGAACAAAATTCTTATAGAGATATTTTAACTTAATTATTAACGGACAGATACATTTTAATAATTTTATGGTTGTTTTAAAGGTAATATCTTAGACTCTGGTTAAATTTACATTCTATCAAAATCTGTGCAGTCCTCTCCAGAGGAATTTGGGGAGAAGGCTCTTTTCAATTTTTTTTAATTTTTGTTCATTTATTTATTTTTAGTTTTTGTTAATTTTATTTTACTTTATTTTATTTTCTTAAGTTTTTTTAATAAACTTAAAAAATATAAAAATATATTTTCAATAAAAACTATTTCTTAATTAAAAAAATATTAAAATATTTTTTATACCCTCAGCCTTTAGGCTAAAGAGGGTATTTACACTTTGATACGACCAAAAATGTGCCTCATCGAAATAATGGTTCTAACCAAGTAACCAAGAAATGGGGTCTACGATATCCGTTTCAGACAATTTTGAATAGATCTAGCAATGTCCGTCCGTCTGTCTGTCCGTATGTCTGGCTGGCTGGTGCGCACGATAACTCTCGAACGGATCAATCGATTCGGTTCAAATTTTGGGTATAGAAATATTTTGTCCAGATTCAAGTTCGAAGATGGGCCATATAGGTCCACTCCCTCAGGTACCTCCCCCACAAATGTTCAAAAATTGTCGCAAAACTTGTGCGCACGATAACTCTTGTAGGGAATAACCGATTTGGTCCATACTTTGCACATCGTGTAATTTTTACCAAACTTAGATGAGGTTCCAATATGGACTCAATCGGTCCACTCCTTCGGGTACCTCCCACACAAAATTTCGGAAAAGTTCAGATTAGGACCTGGTCTCGAATCGCTTCGATTTTTGTTTACTCAAGTTGTATTCGCTGTCCTCTATACGACGCTGTAAGTTTCATTAGGGGTAAGTCCATACTTCCTCAGAAAATAGCCTGAAAGTTACAAAAACCCTATGACACCGTGTGTAGTCGTTAGAGCGCATGATAACTCTCGAACGGACCTGCCGATTCGGTCCAAAATTTGGCTTTCGTAATATTTTGTCCAAACTTAGTTCAAGTTCAAAGATGGATTATATCGGTCCACTCCTTCCGGTACCTCCCCCACAAAAGTTCGAAAATGTTCGGAAAATTTGTGCGTGTGATAACTCTTGAAGGAAGTAACCGATTTGGTCCATACATTGCACATTATGAAATTTCTACCAGACTTAGATGAGGTTCCAATATGGACTCAATCGGTAAACTCCTTCGAGTACCTCCCACACAAAATTTCGGATATGTTCAGTTTAGGACCTGCTCTCGAATCGCCTTGGTTTTTGTTGTAACATTTTGTATTCACTGTCCCCTATACGAAGGTACAAGTTTCCTCAGGGGCACGTCCATACTTCCTGAAAAAATAGCCTGAAAGTTGAAAAACAAACCCTATGACACCACGTTTATGGGTGGAAGCGCAAGATAATTCTCGAACGGAAATGCTGATTCCGGCCAAAATTTGGCCTTCGTAATATTGTTTCCAACCTTAGTTTAAGTTCGTAGATAAGCCATATCGGTCGACTCCTTCAGGTACCTACCCCACAAAAGTTCAAAAATATTCGGAAAAATTGTGCGCACGATAACTCTTGACGGGAGTGACCGATTTGGTCCATACTTTACACATTCTCATAATATCTACCAGATATAGATCAAGTTCGAATATGGAATATGGAGTGGACAAATATCCACTCCATCCCGTACCTCCCACACACAATTTTGGATAAGTTCACTTTAAGACCTGCTATTAAATCACTTTGATTTTTACGATAGTAAAAGTTGTTTCAGGGGCAAGCCCATACTTCTTGAGAAAACAGTCCGAAGGGTGTAAAAACCCCCTATGGCACCCCATGGTCTATGTCGGTCCATTCCTTTAAGTACCTTTTCCGCAAAATTTTTCAACTTTAATCCTAATCAACATGTTTGTCGGTTCATACGAAACCCTCTAAAAACATAAGTTTTTTTGTGAAAAAAGTGTTTCAATTTGCACAGGCTGAGGGTATATCTCTGTCGGCAAAGCCGACTGATACTTTTTAACTTGTTTTAATTAAAAATATTTTAATTAAAAAAAAAATATTTCAAAAATTAAAAGAAGGATTAGGAAATAAAAACATTTTAAAAATTAATCAAATCAGATACTTGAAAAGAATTAATTTAAATTATTTTATAAACTAAAGGATAAATTAAAAAAAAAAAAACAATAAAAAGTTAGAAAATGCTTAAAAGAACTTTAATATAGCTATTTTTTTTAACTTAAAAAAAAATAAACAAGTAAAAAAGTATCAGTCGGCTTTGCCGACAGAGATATACCCTTAGCCTGTGTATATTGAAACAATCTTTTCCCAAAATACGTATGTAGGTAGGGCGTTTTAAAAATTTTGGGCATGTTGATTAGGATTAAATATCAAAAGTTTTGTGGAGAATATACTTAAGGGAATGGAATGGAAGTGGATCTCCAGCCACAACATATGGTGACATAGGGGGTTTTTACACTCTTCAGTAAGTATGGACTTGTCCCTGATGAAACTTGTACCGTCGTATAGAGGGCTGTGAATACAAGTTGCTAAAACAAAAATCAAAGCGATTCGAGAGATGGACCTAAACTGAACTTTTCCAAAATTTTGTGTGGGAGGTACCCGAAGGAGTGGACCGATTGATTGATTGGTACACGTTTCACGATGGGCAACGTATGGACCAAATCGGTTACTCCCTTCAAGAGTTATCGTGCGCACAAATTTTCCGAACATTATCGAACTTTTGTGGGGGAGGTACCGGAAGGAGTGGACCGATATAGCCCTTCTTCGAACTTAAACTAAGTTTGGGTAAAATATAACGAAAGCCAAAATTTGAACTGAATCGGTTTATCCGTTCGAGAGTTATTGTGCGCTTCAGCCAGCCAGACAGACAGACGGACATTTCTCAATCGACTCCAAATTGTCTGAAACACATTTCGTCCAAACATACTTGGGGTCTAAAACCATTATTTCGATGAGGCACATTTCGCCCGTATGAAAGTGTATATACCCTCGTTAGCATAAATGCTGAGGGTATAAACAAATCTTAAATGACATTGCTAAAAATTCTTGTTTTGTATAATTTAAATATTTTTTTTTCTAAAATTGATGTGTATTTTGGGATTTTTCGAAAATTTTTTTAAAAATATATTTTAAATTAAACTGTTTGTAAAATTTTAATTTAAATATTTTTTAAAGAAATGTAATTGTATATTTTGGTGCTCTTGCTTTAACTAACTAATAAATTCATTGCTTTAAAATATTAAAACAACAACAATGTGATAAAGCCAAACTATTGTGAAAATAACATTTTCAGATTAAAAATAAAAATTAATTTATAATATTTTTTAAAATACAAGTTTAAGTTTTATAAATTTTGGAAAATGATTAAAATAATTTTAATATTTTTTAATTTAAAACAGTAATTATTTAAATAAACTTAAATAATATTGCTAAATAATGAAATGTATTTTAATTTAAACATTTTTTAATTTGATGTTTTGGGATTTTTTTTGTTAAATAGTTTAAAAGGTTTTTTTTAATTAAATTTAAATATTTTTTTTAATATGTAAACCCCTTGCCGAAAATGCTCGTATTTCTAGGCGATGAAAAAAAAATCCTACAACGTTAAGCCCGATTTCGGATATTTCAAGAGTTTTTACCTCCCGTTCTATTTATATTGACCGTAATTTTGCATATAGCGTCGTTTTATAACTGTTTACCACTGCCAAAATTTGTTGAATAAAGTCATTACTTGGTAATGAGTTTTTTTTATTTTTTGCTGGGAATATTTCCAATAAATATTTGAAAATTCTTATTAACATTTTTACAAATTTAGGTTATTAAATATTTTCTTTAAGTTCTTTTTTGCCTTTTAGTGAGATTTTTAATTAATTTAATTATTCATAGGGACTAGGACTTTACTATATATCAATTTTTCAATAGAATCTTCTTAGGTCATATGGCCCGATTAATAATTAAAGTAATTAAATATTTTTTAATTTATTCCACTGTGCTTTATTGCCTAATGCGCATGTTTTTTTATTGCCCACCACTGATGATGATGACAAGATGGTATGCCACAGAGAGGAAAAACAGACTCAGTTTTCTCTTATCTATTGATCTTCATATGAGGAAAATCTTGGTAAATATTTTTGAATGTGTGTATTTTGTAAAAGTGTTTCAAAACTAAAAATAATAATGGAATCCCCAAGAAAATCAATTCAATCTTGTACTCAGAAGTTTTTGTGAGTTCCGTTTTTCGACAAGACAACATCACATTTTTCGGCAGTGGGTGGCTAAACCCCTAAAGGTCCCACTTATTGACCTGAGAAATATAAATTACCAGTACATAGTGTTTAAATTTTGACCAAATATTACCCAAATGGGAACTTTAGTGCTGTTTAATTATTTAATTAGTAAGCAACTATTTTTTATTTCATTCCACTGTGTATGAAATTATTTTTTATTCATTACATTAATTTTCTAAAAATGTTTCTGTTTTTTCTACTTTTGTTTTCAATATCTGTTTTATTAATTGTCGCACATAGAAAGTGACAGTGAGTTTGTTGGGATGGGGGACTGCAACATGACGATACGTATGTATGTACGAGTACACATACAAATATTCACAATTGTTAGCATCGTCGTCATAAGAGAAGAAAATAATTTTGTGGTTAACTCTTGCCATCAGAAAAAATCTCTCACACAGCCGTCCTCAAGGCATTTGATCCAAACCTAGTTTTTTTCGTTCGTTATTTATTTCATTGAAGGCGGCAGTTATCTCCAATGAAATGCTCAAAGTTATGTCAACCAACATCACAAGCCAAGCAAGAAGAAGTCAAAGTAATGATGGTAGGTAGGGCGGGCGTAGATCGTTGTCTGTTTGTCTGTCTGCCACCCGTATTAGTAGTATGACAGTTAGACCCGTCCCCATCTAAGGATGAAAGTTATGTGAATTCCATGTGTGGTGAGTGTGTGTCTCCTCTTTGTCATGCCTTTCTTTGTAATACTTTTGATAATTTTCTTCATTTCTTTGGCTAAGAAGACGAAGAAGTAGAAGAAGTCACAGTCGAGGGTGTGTCTGCCTTGTCATTTTATAATGAAAATGAAAATCTCAAAGACACTTGGAAATGAAAAGATGTAACTACTCCAGTTCAAGGTATTTTGAAAAGATAACCGGATAAAGTTATTACCATGAATGTTGTATGGAAATGAAAATTGAAAGTTGTAGGACGATAAAGGCAATTACGGCCATGAATGGCAGTTTTTTTTTTTTTTTGGGTTGTGATTTTTTAATTGGTTGCCATTTTTTGGGGGAAAAGAAAAGTAAATGTTTCTAGCGCTTGAAAGATAAAATTGATAGGAAACTATTTATTTTCTATTAAAAACGGA
Source organism: Musca autumnalis (assembly GCF_047663935.1). NCBI lineage: Eukaryota > Metazoa > Arthropoda > Insecta > Diptera > Muscidae > Musca > Musca autumnalis. The sequence continues at coordinate 14,719,525 of NW_027412088.1, read as the reverse complement.
ATTATTTATATTTAATTTTAAGATAAAAGAAAAAATAACGAACAAACCGCTTCCAGTGGGGAATAAAAAATTACCTGAAAGAAAAGAAAAATAATAATTAGATAAGGACGATAATGGTAAAAATAATAACAACAATAAGAATAATTGGCTTTCCTGAACCAGATAAATTTTATCGACTTCCCCACTTATAAAAAAAATTAAAATCTAAAGTACATTACAAGTAATATATAATAAAAATAATAATATTAATAACAATACATGCTGTATTTTAATAGTTATAGTTATAATAATTATTATATTTATAATAATAGTTATGAGAATAACAATTAATTAAAAATAATAATTATTTAATATAATTAATTTCACAATAATGATTATACCCTCAGCCTTTAGGCTAAAGAGGGTATTTACACTTTGATACGATCAAAAATGTGCCTCATCGAAATAATGGTTTTAGACCCCAAGTATGTTTGTACGATATCCGTTTCAGACAATTTTGAGTAGATCTAGCAATGCCCGTCCGTCTGTCTGTCTGTCTGTCTGGCTGGTCCGCACGATAACTCTCGAACGGATCAATCGATTCGGTTCAAATTTTGGGTATCGAAATATTTTGTCCAGATTTGATTTAAGTTCGAAGATGGGCCATATAGGTCCACTCCTTCAGGTACCTCCCCCACAAATGTTCAAAAATTGTCGCAAAATTTGTGCGCACGATAACTCTCGAAGGGAGTAACCGATTTGGTCCATACTTTGCACATCGTGAAATTTCTACCAGACTTAGATGAGGTTCCGATATGGACTCAATCGGCCCACTCCTTCGGGTACCTCCCACACAAAATTTCGGATAAGTTCAGTTTAGGACCTGCTCTCGAATCGCTTTGACGGTACAAGTTTCATCAGGGGTAAGTCCATACTTCCTGAGAAAATGGCCGGAATGGTACAAAAAGCCCCTATGACACTTTGTGTAGTGGTTGGAGCGCAAGATAACTCTCGAAAGGAGCTGTCGATTCGGTCCAAAATTTGGCCTTCGTAATATTTTATCAAAACATAGTTTAAATTCGAAGATGGGCTATATCGGTCCACTACTTCAGGTACCTCCCCCACAAATCTTCAAAAATGTTCGGAAAAATGTTGCGCACGATAACTCTTGAAGGTAGTGGCCGATGAAATCTATACTTTGCACATCCTAATATATCTACCAGATATAGATCAGGTTCGAATATGGACTATATTTGTCTACTCCTTCTGGTACCTCGCACACAAAATTTCGGATAAGTTCACTTTAAGACCTGCTCTCGAATCACTTTGATTTTTGTTGAAGCCATTTGCATTCGCTACATCCATTACGACGGTAAAAGTTTTTTTCAGGGGCAAGTCCATATTTCTTGGGAAAACAGCCCGAAATGTGTAAAAACCCCTATGTCACCATAGGGCCATTGCCGGTCCACAACTTCCGGTTCTTCTCCCAAATATTTAAAAAATGTCACCGAAATGCTAGGACGATATCACTTGAATGGGGCAACCAATTTGGTCCAAACTTTGGATCTCCTAAAATTTTAGTTTAACTACTAAAATGGCCCATATCGGTCCTCCCTAAGGGTACCTGCCCTACAAAAGTTCAACATTTGTGTCTTAGTGCAGTTAATTCCTAATCCACATCTTTGTCGACAAGTTCAAATGACCAAAAAGGACCACAACATTCTAAAGAGACCTTAAATACATTCGATCTGTCCGGAGGTGAAAGTTTCGCTTCACATTGGCTGAGGGTATCTATCTGTCGACAAAGCCGACTGACACTTTTTTACTTGTTGTTTTATTTTATTAACAAAAATATTAATAAAGATATTTATACTAATAAAACGGTGTTTTATTTAAAATTTTGTAATAATTTTGGTTTTGCAATAATTAAGTTGACTAACTGTATGTGCTTGGAGTATACTGCGGTGGATGTTTCAATCAACCACCAAACGTTTGTAGTGCGCATTGTACGGTTTCGTTTTCTATCAGTTGTTGTGAAGTTGAGAACTTTCCATTTTTCGTTTTGTTCGCACTCACGAATGTAAACAAAACGAAACTAAACAGCGAGTTCGGACAACTTTTGCTTTTAAGGGGTTACCCCTACTTATTTTGAAGTATAGGTATTATAGAGTATACCACAAAAAATTTCAAGTAGATCGGAGCAAAATTGGCAGAGATATGACCGTTCAAATTGAAGAATCCGTTGAGTTGTGTGTGTGTAGAGGCTCAACTTAAAACGCGTTTTTCTCGAAACCCTTTTTTTGTAAAAGGGTTTTGCGGTGCCAATAATAGCTCGAAAACGAATTAACCGATCTTCATATGGTTTGGTGAGCTTATTATAACAAAAAAGGCTTGCCTTTAAGCGAGAAAGTTTTTTATTTAAACATTTTTTTTGCCCGAATTTTGGACAAAGAAACGGTGATTTTTTTCGCTAAAATCGAAATTTTAACTTTGACAGCTCACAATTTTGTTTAAAATCGATTTTTTAAAATTCTGTTTCGCTTAAAGACAAGATTATTAGGTTCTTAAAACGCCCACAAAAATATACGAAGATCGGCACATCCGTTTTCGATGGCAGGTAGCCATTTACCACAAAACTATGCAACATTTATCAACAGCAAAAATTCCAGAAGTAGTTTAAGATGTGTTCTTTTAGGAGGAAAAAACATCTACTTAAAAATATTTGTAGGTCCTTTGAAAAAAATTTCATGAAAAATGTGGTTTTTTGGTCTGCACAACTAGGGACAACCCCTTAAATACGAAACGTTTGCAAACTTTTCATAAAGTTTTTTTCCGTACGAAGCTCTAGAGTCGCTTTTTATAACAAATTTGAACGAGCATTTTTTAAAGAGTTTTTAAAAACAACATAAACGTGGATTTTTTAAAGATTTTTAAATAAATTTAAACGTTGATTTTTATAGAATTTTTAAAAAATTTAAACGTGGATTTTTAAAAGAATTTTTAAATAAATTTAAACATGGATTTTTAAAAGAATTTTTAAATAAATTTAAACATGGATTTTTTAAGGAATTTTTAAAATATTTAAACGTGGATTTTTAAAGAATTTTTAAATAAATTAAACGTGGATTTTTTAAAAAAATTTTAAAAAATTTAATCTTGGATTTTTAAAAGAGTTTTTAAATAAATTTAAACATGGATTTTTAAAAGAATGTTTAAATAAATTTAAACATGGATTTTTTAAACAATTTTTAAAAAATTTAAAAGTGGCTTTTTAAAAGGATTTTTAAATAAATTTAAACATGTATTTTTAAACAATTTTTAAAAAATTTAAATGTGGATTTTTAAAAGAATTTTTAAAGATATTTATACATAGATTTTTTATTGAATTTTTAAAAAATTTAAACGTGGATTTTTTTATTGAATTTTTAAAAAATTTAAACGTGGATTTTTTATTGAATTTTTGAAAAATTTTAACGTGGATTTTTTTTATTGAATTTTTAAAAAATTTTAACTTGGATTTTTTTTATTGAATTTTTAAAAAAATTTAACGTGGATTTTTTTATTGAGTTTTTAAATAAATTTAAATTTTTCAAAGAATTTAAAATAAAAGTTAAACATAGATTTTTAAATTAAAACAATTTTTAAAAATGTTAAACATGGATTTTTTAAGAATGTTAAACATTGATTTTTTAAGAATTGAAGAAAACTTAGCTTTTTAAAGAATTTTATAAAAAAATTAAACATGGAGTTTTTAAAAAAAGTTTAAGGACATGTTTATGTACAGTGCTGCTCAAAACATTTGCAACTGGAATGACTACTTCACTTTTTATATAGTTGTGAGGTAATTTATGGATTTGAAATGCAAATATTTTTGTAGGTTGATTGTTTATTGACCCCTTTTTAAAGATTTAAAAAAGAATTGGCAATAATTGCACTTTTATTTACAAAAATACACGAAACAAAGCTCGGACTCACTTTTGGTCCTGCTCAAAACATTTGCAACATAGAAAATTTGATTCAAAATCTGAAGATATGATTTGTGTTTTGATAATATATTGTGAGTTTAACCTTTTATTTATTATCTGGACATATCATAAAGGTATCCAGATAACTAAATAGATTAATGTATCCTTTTAAATCCTGTCTGTAAGGATAATTATTAAATACAAAAGTTTTATTAGATTTTTAATAGTGTAGAGTTCATTTTAGGGTCCCGGAACCTTTTATATGAATTCGGATCACTTAAGCTGATCGGGTCCGATAAGAACAGAAAAAATATTTCCAAAAAGTTGCTAGTTTTACGTGGTTATACATGCGTTTAGTGGCGGTATTATGCCAAAAACCTCTCTTATACGACATCTGTGGTGTGTACGTGGTGCGATTTCGATATATTATATGTCTGGTTCGTTTTTAAATCCAATAAATATCTCGGCCTCATGCCTCTAGTACCATCTCTGTCCATAAAAATACCTCCAGGTCAATATAAAACACCATCTTCGTTTTGGGTCAACGTTTTTGTATAAGGGGACAAATTCGATTATCATTCGACTTGGTGATCAAGTACATTTTTTCAAGTAATATAACTCAAATATTAATTTAAGTCGACAAAAAATACTCGATTTTATAACTCCAAAATCAATTCCAAATATTTTTTGCAACATTTATATGAAAAATTGAACTTTTCCTGGAAATTACTGATTTCCTAAAATTTGCATATATTGGTACACCGGTATCTATGGTATGTATCAGAGGGTTTTGTATAGATTTATCGATGTAAAGCCTTTATTTAACGTCTGTCGATGTCCTCTGAGGGATCTGCTTACAAATTAGCATCATTATTGGATTTTCCCCTGCAGTAGATCTAGTTGTACATTCACCTCCTTCCCATCTTATCGCAATTTTAGTACTTTTTACGCGGTATACAGCTTAATTTTAAATATTGTCATCTTCTTTATTTATTTCTGGACTGCGTTGGATCCACAATTTTCAGAAATAAACATTTTTCATATTTTTGATACAAATTTCGGACCATAACTTTTGTTTTTATTAAAAAATTAGAAATGTCTTGTTTTCGGCATACCAGTCTGTCAAAATTAAACATAGGCGGCATACAATGTATTTCTCATGAAAGCTTTTTGCCCCCTTCTTCTGATTAAAAACCATCTTATGCCAAACAATACAAAAAACTCAACAAAAATTAGGTAATACATATTCGAACCACGGAGTTGCATATGTTTTGAGCAGGCTAAAACACATGATCCTCCGACATTTCACACATTTCTGTAACATAAGTGTTAAGAACTGAATAATCATTTTAAAATCTTGAAAGTAGGGTCAATAAAGAATCAAATTGTAAAAATAAATATATTTCAAAACATAAAATGTCCTTAAAAATAGTCTAAATGTGATATAGACATCTGAGTTGCAAATGTTTTGAGCAGCACTGTATGTCGATATGAAAACTAATGCGGAAGAAAAACTACCAAATTTGAGTGTGCATTTCAAATTTGTTTTTTGTTTTGAAGCAAAAGCAAATGGAATAATATTTCAAAAACTAAAGTTTGGGTGTCTTTCATGCGCACACATTTTCGTTTCGAAATACATAAACAGGGGGTAAAAATTTAAATTTTTAAAGTCTTTAAGAACCCTACATTTAAGAAAGCGAAGTAAAGAGTTTGGATAACAGAGATCATATACATGAAGGATAACGGTAACTCTAGAGTCTAGACTTCACCGTAGCAAGAAGTTCTTTATCGTCCCATGCTATATGTCAGACGAACGAAATAATAGACAAACATGCCAGAGCAGGATCCTCTTCTAACGAACTCCCAAATGCTAATGGGAGTAGTTAAATGAGGATATCTTCAAATACTATTAATCACAAGCAGATATCAGAGATGGGACAAGACTAAAACACGTCAAATATCAAAGTCTACAACATCAAATATATAAATCTGATTAGCCAAAATTGACAGAAACAAAGTTTCGAACGGTAATATGCTGAAGTAGCTCACAAAAAGTTATTGTTATTGGTTTAGTCAATTCATCTTCTTTGCCACCACCACATTCAGCAGCATCTTATTAAATTATATCGTATTAGTATTTTTTTTTTTTTTTGCTCCATAGAAATTCTTCTCACAGACTTTTGATTCCATGTTCTGCGTTCGTTTTTTGCTTTGACATAGAAATTATGTAAATTAAATGTATTTGGAGTTGTTCTCCGTTCGCACACACAGCATATTGCTGGCAGATAGATGGATGTGAATTGAAATTATGTTTGGGTTGGTGGTTAGAAGGAATGCTTTAATAGGTTATCGAAATTAGAAAAATGGGTTGTTTTCTTAGTTTGCTAATTTCAGATAAATTAGCTGTATTTTGGTGAATTAGTAGGGGGAGATAGTCATGATTAAATTTGCAGCATTTACGTTTTTCGATAAACAAAATGGAAGATTATACGTTCCCTACGAAAGACGACATTTCTAGGGCCATCATAAATTCATCGAAGAGATTATGAAAAATTTAGAACAAAAATATGGACCAATAACACCAAAATTTTGGAGGAGATTACCTGTTCAAAGAGAAAAGAGAACTTGGAAGCTACACCAACTTCAAAAGATGTGGTCTAGCTTTGAAATTGAACAAACAACTCAATTCTTTACGGGGGAAGACAATGATCTTTCCCACCTATTGTCGGCATTTAAAAGCAACCAATAAAGTCGGCATTAACGACGACACCAAACGACTGACTTATCCATTTGATGTTGCAAACAAATTTTATTCCACCTTCAGTAAACGGGGAAAAATGGAATGGGTGGAACTTAAGACCTAAATAAAATTTAACCACAGAAACGCAAAAGAATAACTCTTTGAATTATTTTTGTTTCACCGAGAGGGGCCGATCATCAACATCATTGTATGTAATACAAACATGTGACAAAACCACGACGCACAGTGGGAACAAATTCAGATCTAGCGAGCAGAAAATAAAAGTCGATGTTTTATTGTATGTTTATCCATAATTATGATAAGAATAACTTCAGATTGACAATTTTACTTAATTTATTGATATATTTGGCTGATTTGTATTATTTATAAATTTTTTAATGTAACTCCTATAGGGCGGTGCCTCCCGATTTTGGTAATTTTGATGATTTTAGCCGCATTTTCCAGCTGAAATGGCTGAAATTTGGTATTTAGTCTTCGTTGGGGGTATAAAATATTCTAACGGAGAATTGTCGGTACAGGTCCACTTTTTGATATAGCCCCCATAGGAAGGTAGCACCCGATTTTGGTAATTTTGATGATTTTAGCCGCATTTTCCAGCTGAAATGGCTGAAATTTGGTATTTAGTCTTCGTTGGGGGTATAAAATATTCCGACAGAGAATTGTCTGTAGAAGTCCATTTTTTGATATAGCCCCCATAGGAAGGAAGCACCCGATTTTAGTAATTTTGAAGATTTTAGCCGCATTATACAACTGAAATGGCTGAAATTTGTTGGTATTTAGTCTTCGTTGCGGATATAAAATATTCTAACAGAGAATTGTCGGTACAGGTCCACTTTTTGATGTAGTCCCAATAGAAAGGTACCCCCGATTTTCGGTATTTTTATACCCTCCACCATAATATGGAGGGTATAATTAAATTTGTCATTACGTTTGTAACACATTGAAATATTCATCGGAGACCCTATAAAGCATATATATTCTTGATCAGGGTAAAATTCTAAGTCGATATAACGATGCCATTTGTCCATCCGTCTGTTGAAATCAAGATACAGCTCGCAATTTTGAAGATAGGGCTTTGTAATTTGGTACAGAAGTTTCTATTCTTCCTAAGATGTTTGGTATTGCAAATGGGCCATATCGGTCCACTTTTTGATATAGCCCCCATAGAACGGTACCTCCCGATTTTCGGTATTTTGAAGTTTGTGGCCACAATAATCCACCGAAATGGCTGAAATTTGGTATTTAGTCTTTGTTGGCGGTACAAAACTTTCCCCCAGAAACTTGTCGGTACAGGTCCACGCCTTAGTATAGCCCCCATAGAACGGTACCTCCCGATTTTCGGTATTTTGAAAGTTGTGGCCACAATAATCCACCGAAATGGCTGAAATTTGGTATTTAGTGTTCATTTGGGGTATTAAACGTTCCATATAAAATTTGTCGGTATAGGTTCACGCCTTCAAATAGCCCCCATAGAACGTACCTTCCGATTTTCGGTATTTTGAAGGTTGTGCCCACAATAATCCACCGAAATGGCTGAAATTTGGTATTTAGTGTTCATTTGGGGTATTAAACGTTCCATATAAAATTTGTCGGTATAGGTTCACGGCTTCAAATAGCCCCATAGAAGGTACCTTCCGATTTTCGGTATTTTGAAGATTGTGGCCACAATAATCCACCAAATGGCTGAAATTTAGTATTTAGTCTTCGTTGGGGGTATAAAACTTTCCCCCAGAAACTGGTAGGTACAGGTCCACGCCTTAGTATAGCCCCCATAGAACGGTACCTCCTTATTTCCGGTATTTTGAAGGTTTGACCTCAATATTCCAGCGAAATGGCTGAAATTATGCATTTAGTCTTCATTTGGGGTATTAAACGTTCCATATAAAATTTGTCTGTATAGGTTCACGCCTTCAAGTAGCCCCCATAGAACGTACCTTCCGATTTTCGGTATTTTGAAGATTGTGGCCACAATAATCCACCGAAATGGCTGAAATTTGGTATTTAGTCTTCGTTGGGGGTATAAAACTTTCCCCCAGAAACTTGTAGGTACAGGTCCACGCCTTAGTATAGCCCCCATAGAACGGTACCTCCTTATTTCCGGTATTTTGAAGGTTTTGACCTCAATATTCCAGCGAAATGGCTGAAATTATGCATTTAGTCTTCATTTGGGGTATGAAACGTTCCATATAAAATTTGTCGGTATAGGTTCACGCCTTCAAATAGCCCCCATAGAACGTACCTCCCGATTTTCGGTATTTTGAAGGTTGTGGCCACAATAATCCACCGAAATGGCTGAAATTTGGTATTTAGTGTTCATTTGGGGTATTAAACGTTCCATATAAAATTTGTCGGTATAGGTTCACGCCTTCAAATAGCCCCCATAGAACGTACCTTCCGATTTTCGGTATTTTGAAGTTTGTGGCCACAATAATCCACCGAAATGGCTGAAATTTTGTATTTAGTCTTCGTTGGGGGTATAAAACTTTCCCCCCAGAAACTTGTCGGTACAGGTCCACGCCTTAGTACAGCCCCCATAGAACGGTACCTCCTTATTTCCGGTATTTTGAAGGTTTTGACCTCAATATTCCAGCGAAATGGCTGAAATTAGGTATTTAGTCTTCATTTGGGGTATTAAACGTTCCATATAAAATTTGTGGGTATAGGTTCACGCCTTCAAATAGCCCCCATAGAACGTACCTCCCGATTTTCGCTATTCTAAAGGTTGTGGCCACAATAATCCACCGACATGGCTGAAATTTGGTATTTAGTCTTCGTTGGGGGTATAAAACTTTCCCCCCAGAAACTTGTCGGTACAGATCCACGCCTTAGTACAGCCCCCATAGACCGGTACCTCCCTATTTCCGGAATTTTGAATGTTTTAGCCTCATTATCACACCGAAATGGCCGAATGGGGTACAAAACTTTCTCCCAGAAATTTGTCGGTATAGGTCCACGCTTTCATATAGCACCCATAGAACGGTACCTCCCTATTTTCGGTATTTTGAAGGTTGCGGCCACAGCAACCTACCGAAATGGCTGAAATTTGTTATTTAGTCTTTGTTGGAGGTAAAAGCCTTTCTGACTGAAGGTCCACGTTTCGATATTGCCCCCATAGAACGGTACCTCCCGCTTTTCGTAATTCTGAAGGGTGTGACGTCAATATCCCACCGAAAGACTGAAATTTGTTGTTTAGTTTTCCATGTGGTTATAAAATATTTCAGAAGAGAATTATCAGTATAGGTCCGCGGGTTCCTATATTCCCCATTGATTTTCCATATTTTGAAGGTTTTATCGAAATATCGGAAAGTCGGTATTTAGACTTCTATGAGTCTAAAAACTTTCCGTCTGAAATTTGTAGCTATTGATCGACGTTTTAACTATTATTACATATGCCATTGAGTACAGTCAACGCTGTAGTTCAATACTGTACTAGCGTTTCATAGTTTCACTCAAGTCCATTTTTTGATTTTCTACACGCTAGATCAGTATTTTTTCCCACTGTGCGACGCTGATGTTTGGACGGACGGACGGACGGACAGATGATGTAACTTTATATGTTGTGCTTTATGTCTTTGTCGTACAAAAGTAACCGAATACCTGTTTATATGTAAATGATTTAAACGGCAATTAAAAAAGGGTGAGAGAACGATAAACAAATACTAAAATCCCCTCGAGTGAAAGGGAAAAAATTGCAATAAATTAGCATTGCAACACCAGGGCAGCAGCAAGCAGCAGTGTGTTGTAAATTAAAACCAAACAAAGCCAGGGCAAAGCCAAAGATGATGGCAACAATATCAACTTTATTATCCACCCAAAATGTTGTGGTGGCAAGTAGTAATAAAAGCGTTTGAGAAGAAGCGGCAGATGGGTGGATGGATGGATGAGTGAAGTAAATGGATGAATGATTAACTAGCCCTGCTAACCACTCGCCACCACCACCACCAGCAGCGTCATAGTAATGGACTAAGGTCTCATTTGACAATGATGGTGCATTGCTGACTGTCGGCCCACTAAACGAAGCTATTCAAACTGAAATCCCGTAGTAAAAATCTCAGGCCGCCATCCCATCACCACCAAGAAAAACAAACATTGGCTAAATCTCCAAACATTATTTCATAGCTCAAAGCAATAATGGCAGCAGCAGAGTAAAGTGTAATATATTATGTATGCAACTGGAACTGGAACTCGGTACACAAGAAAAGGAAGACAGCGAAGAAGAAGAAGTAATGCACGAAAGAGGTTGAATGGTTGGTCTCCATCCACATGAATGAAAATGCTAGAATAGCAGAGTTACAGATGACACCTTTTTTCGCTTTTGACATGACTCCAACAATATCTGTTGTTTCCTCTCTCCCCTTTGTCTTTTTCCTCCCCCATTGCTCTGATTTTGTGAAATGATAAATGTATCATCCACGTAGAAAGAAGAATTCAGTTTCCCCAGTTTCTTTAATTATTAAACAGTTTTCTTTTTGTTGTATTTTGGTTCTGCATTGTTTTCTGTTCCCTTACTGACTCTGTGTAATAATGGTGAGAATTTTTATGACGTTTTGAGATTTCATTCTTTATGAATTTATGATTGAAACATGTAAATTAACTGAACTTCATTTAAAACTGGGCCGATGTAATAAATTCCATTGGTCTGGAGTAGAAAAACGAATGAATTATGATATTACGTTTTATGTAATTGCACCGTTTTATTACAGAGAAGAAGAAAATTGGTGTTGAAACTACTTTCTGGGAGATTTCTTTCCCAGAATTGCTGGAAAATATTTCTATCAGGGAATAGGGTAAGATCGTGTACACAAGGAAAGAATACCTACCAATAAAACAGAGTATTAACAAAAACTAAAAGAGTACTCGACAATCGAGCAGATTGTTTTCTACAATATTTTACTTCCACTCGAAAAGGAGCAAATCATATACTCTCGTATTCGAGTGGCATATATAAATATATGCCGAAGAGGTACAGGAGGCTTCTCTTATATAAAAATAGTGGATATTCGATTTCTTTTTTTCTACTCGCTCGAATTCGATCGAGTTTCACTCTCTACTCGAATTTGAACGAGGATTCCAGAGCTATATTTAAGGCCAAATACCGGTATCATTGAAATAATGGTTGACTAACTGACTGGTTTTCACCATAACTCTCACTTGGGAACACAGGGTATCTGCAAGTTCATTCCATTTTATTTTATCACGACAAACTTTGTACATAGTAATATATTTTTTCCAAACTTAGATCTAGTTCCGATGAGGACTAACTATATCGCACCACTCTTTAAGGTACATCCGCAAAAAAATTTAAAAAATTTTGTATTAATGTTCCCAAATTATTTATTGCGTAAGACAATGCTTCCAGAGATAATGGACCGAAAGCACTAAAAATACTGTTGACACCAACCAAAATGGCAGACGATGGGTCTAACGTAGCTATGCACGCTCATATACATTAACGGATGTACAACAACAACACACCCTCTCTTAATTCTCATCTGCCGTTGTTAAGCAAAGGCAAGACACTCTCAGAGAGGCTAATGGCTAGCATATTTGAGCATCACTGGTTTAAAGAAGCACCCTTTCTCCTAGAAACGATCTATAGAAGTACCCATTCTCTCAGATCGGATCCAACGAAGCACCCTTTCTCTCAGAGAGGATCTATAGAAGCGCCTTTTATCTCAGAGAGGATCTATAGAAGTAACCTTTGTCTCAGAGAGGATCTAAAGAAGCACCCTTTCTAGCAGAGAGGATCTAAAGAAGCACCCTTTCTCTCAGAGAGAATATATAGAAGTAGCCTTTTTTCAGAGAGGATGTATAGAAGCACTCTTTCGTTCAGAGAGGATCTAAGAAGCACCCTTTCTTTCAGAGAGGATCTATAGAAGAATCGAAAGAAGCAGCTTTTCTCTCTGAGAGCATCTATACTAGCAGCCTTTCCCTAAGAGAGGATCTATAGAAGCACCCTTTCTCTCAGAGAGGATATATAGAAGCAGCCTTTTTTCAGAGAGGATGTATAGAAACACTATTTCGTTCAAAGAGGATCTAAGAAGCACCCTTTCTTTCAGAGAGGATCTATAGAAGAATCCTTTCTTTCAGAGAGGATCTATAAAAGCACCCTTTCTCTCAGAGAGGATCTATAGAAGCACCCTTACTTTGATGGAGGATCTATAGAAGCACCCTTTCTTTGAGAGAGGATCTATAGAAGCACCCTTTCTTTCAAAGAGGATCTACAGAAGCACCCTTTCTTTCATAGATAAGCCATAGAAGCATCCTTTCTTTCAGAGAGGATCTATAGAAGCACCCTTTCTCTCAGAGAGGATCTATAGAAGCACCCTTTCTCTCATAGAGGATCTAAATAAGCACCCTTTCTTTCAAAGAAAATCTAAAGAAGCAGCCTTTCTCTCAGAGAGGATCTATAGAAGCACCCTTTCTCTCAGAGAGGATCTATAGAAGCAACCTTTCTCTCATAGAGGATCTAAATAAGCACCCTTTCTTTCAAAGAGGATCTATCACAGCACCCTTTCTATCAAAGAGGGTCTATAGACGCACCCTTTCTATCAGAGTGGGTCTATAGACGCACCCTTTCTATCAGAGAGGGTCTATAGACGCACCCTTTCTATCAGAGTGGGTCTATAGACGCACTCTTTCTATCAGAGAGGGTCTATAGAAGCAACCTTTCATTCAGAGAGGGTCTATAGACGCACCCTTTCTATCAGAGGGGGCCTATAGACGCACTCTTTCTTTCAGAGTGAACTATAGAAGCACCCTTTCTCTAACAGAGGATCTATAGAAGCACCCTTTCTTTAAGAGAGCACCTATAGAAACTCCCTTTCGTTCAGAGAGGATCTATAGAAGCAACCTTTCATTCAGAGAGGATCTATAGAAGCACCCTTTCTCTCAGAGAGGATCTACAGAAGCACCCTTTCTCTCAGAGAAGATCTAAGAAAGCATCATTTCTCTCAGAGAGGATGTATAGAAGTACCCTTTCTCTCAGAGAGGATGTACAGAAGCACCCTTTCTCTCAGAGAGGATCTATAGAAGCACCTTTTCTTTCAGAGAGGATCTATAGAAGTACCATTTCTTTCAGAGAGCATCTATAGAAGCACCCTTTCGTTCAGAGAGGAACTGTAGAAGCACCCTTTGTTTGAGAGAGGATCTAAAGAAGCAACCTTCTTTCAGAGAGGATCTATAGAAGCACCCTTTCATTCAGAGAGGATCTATAGAAGCAACATTTCTTTCAGAGAGGATCTATAGAAGCACCCTTTCATTAAGAGAGTATCTATAGAAGCACCCTTTCTTTCAGAGAGGATCTATAGAAACACCCTTTCTTTTACAGAGGATCTACAGAAGCACCCTTTCTCTCAGAAAGGATCTATAGAAGCACCTTTTCATTCAGAGAGGATCTAAAGAAGCAACCTTTCTCTCAGAGAGGATCTATAGAAACATCCTTTCATTCAGAGATGATCTATAGAAGCACCTTTTCTTTCAGAGAGAATATATAGAAGTTCCCTTTCTTTCAGAGAGGATCTATAGAAGCAGCCTTTTTTTCAGAGAGGATCTATCTAGATCTAGAAGCTATGTTTCAGATGTCATACCTAATTGAATAGTTGACAAGAGTTCTTAATATATCGTTAGCCGTGGAAGTTATCAAACAGCAGGGGCGATCGTACAGGCCGATTTCTGTATTTTTCAGACTGGCCATCCTTCCTCACCAGCTTCAATTTTTAACCTTTCCAAAGAGATGCTATGATCCTGACTACCTCCTCGAGAGCTGTAGAGCTCACGTGTAGAAGTATGTGGTCCAACATTTTCCTGTTTTTTTTTTGGCTACCTTGACATAAGAATATGGCGGCCCCATTCCTGTCTCCACGGTCAACTTTCTCTTCTGGAAGGTAAATGGCATTACAAATTATAATATACCTCTCCAATGGCCCGAATGTTCCAAACTCTTTGAAACATTTTTTTTTTCGGAATCTATTCTGCTTAACATATTGGAATTTTCAAATACATATTTCAAAATATTTACCACTGGCACTCTAACCTCACACAATCCAAACAACAAAATTAATTTCTGCAACATTTGGCATAAGTCGAACATGTCTTGCGAAAAACGTTACAAAATGCAGTTAAAAAGAAATAAGTCAATTTTTTGTATTAAAACGGGATTAAAAATTCAAATAGGGGGAAATGAAAAAAGAAACATAATTCTAAACCACATAAACGAACCTGTTACAGAAGCTAGAACCCAAACGAAAATGACCAATTGCTTGGCATCAATGCAAAATAAAGAAGAACAAAAAGCGTAAGATGGGAAGACGATTGCAGAAGACCAACGTTTTGTTGCTACTCAAAACGATGTTGCAGCCACAGACTCGAATCGGATAAGAAACAACGGGTTTTGTGCAATGCAATCAAGAGCAAAGAAATGTAAACAAACATTTTACAGTTCGTTCTACGTGTTTTAATTTGCGGAATATCTCAACGATGATAATTTGCTTAAGTGCAATTTACATAACAAGGTGGAGGTATGCTTTGCAATATTTCGGCATGAGTTTGATTGCAAAAAAGAAAATTCTTCAAATGTAAAAGTTTGCATTTTCCTCCAGCTTTTTGAGGCAAACTTATTTGAAGTCTGAATGTTGTACGAAGCCCGTAGAAGATTGTAAGTTCTTGGATTTGTACTTCTTAAATAAATCCGCCAGTATGTATATTGACTCTGCGCATCGTCTGGACATTCGTTAAAACATTTTAAGGCTTTTTTGGCTATGGATTTTAGGGCTATGCCTTTTATCCAATCAAAATTGGGAGAAAATCTAATTTTCCTGCAAAAATCCCCCAATTACTTTCCTCAAAAAAAATATTTTCTCTGGAAAATATCTTCTATAGGAAATAAAAATTCAATTTAAAATTATTTGGCCATCGAAACTACAAAAAGAAAGACAAAATACAACAGAACAAGAAACAAAATCAGGCTAATCAGGCCAACCATATGAACATGTAAACCAGGTTAACATTTCCTGTGACAGGTAAATCCAGTAACCAGAATTTTATCCAAGAAGTTTAAAGCGATTAACGAAAAACAGGATTTTTGTAAGCATTTTTGTGTGTTGCCTTCTTCTTTAGTGATCTCCCTCACTATGCTGCAAGGGGGAAAATTGGCTCAACAAACAAGTCAAGTGGATAGATGATGTGCATGCATGACTAGTCGCTTAAAAACCAGGCTAATGATTAAATTCTACATAAAGAATTAAGAACAAATCTACAATTTACCAGAGAATGTTAAGTGAAGAGAGCCCAGAGAAAACAGGATCGCTAATGACGGCTAAATAATAAAGAAGAAGAAGGATAGGTTTTGAACATTTCAAGATATTTTTTTCAGGATCTGTTGTTGGCCATGGCCCCGCAGTCAGCCGGTCATAGATTGCATGTGGACCATCCACATTTGTTTTAATAAATCTTGTCGCTTGTTGTAATTTTTTTTAATGAAACCTGTCTTTGTTTTGGCCAGCAACAACAATAAAAAGACAATGCAACAAAACGTAAAGCCAGTAACAGCCGTTTGTAACATTTGGACACCGAGTCTAAGTAATCCATTTGCAATGGCTCTGGCTCTAAGTTTTCCAAGAGTAGTAGAAGATTTGTATGATTGCCATTACGGAGCTTTTTTCAATTCGTTTGCTTTATTTTATAATTTAGCAATTTTCACTTTCACTCGAAGCGATGTTAAGAAAATGGGCACGCGTGCTTAAAAGTCACAGAGACAGCCTGACACCAGCAGCAGCAGCTGACAAACGACAATTTGATGATGTCTTGTTCGCTGTTTGGTTGGTGGTGCTAAGCCACCAAATCACGACAAGTTGTAAGACCATTCATTGCTTCGTGTTGTTGTTGCTGCATGACTTCAATCCTAATAATAATGATATTTCATTGTTGTTTTTCGTTGTTTCCTAAGATTTATATTGTATTTGGTTTTGCCTTGCTTTCTGTAAAAAATGCCTAATGCTAATGCAATTTATGTCAAAAATTTACTAAATTATTTTTTATTAATTAGCTGATATAAAAGAGTTTTAAATTGTTTGAGGTGTTTGTGAGGTGAGAGACATGAGAGCATTGACATTATTAAAAAAAAAACATCAAAAACATATTTTATGGGACAATAGTCCATAATTATTTAAGGCAATTTTCCTTGCTGCAATCATTGTAATTATAAAAATTATAAATATTAAAATTATATTTTAAAATTTATATATTAAAATTAATATTTTATATTTTAACATTTATATTATTTTATTAAAATATTATATAAAATATTTTATTTTATATTTTATATTTTATATATATTTTATATTTTATATTTTATATTTTATATTTTATATTTTATATTTTATATTTTATATTTTATATTTTATATTTTATATTTTATATTTTATATTTTATATTTTATATTTTATATTTTATATTTTATATTTTATATTTTATATTTTATATTTTATATTTTATATTTTATATTTTATATTTTATATTTTATATTTTATATTTTATATTTTATATTTTATATTTTATATTTTATATTTTATATTTTATATTTTATATTTTATATTTTATATTTTATATTTTATATTTTATATTTTATATTTTATATTTTATATTTTATATTTTATATTTTATATTTTATATTTTATATTTTATATTTTATATTTTATATTTTATATTTTATATTTTATATTTTATATTTTATATTTTATATTTTATATTTTATATTTTATATTTTATATTTTATATTTTATATTTTATATTTTATATTTTATATTTTATATTTTATATTTTATATTTTATATTTTATATTTTATATTTTATATTTTATATTTTATATTTTATATTTTATATTTTATATTTTATATTTTATATTTTATATTTTATATTTTATATTTTATATTTTATATTTTATATTTTATATTTTATATTTTATATTTTATATTTTATATTTTATATTTTATATTTTATATTTTATATTTTATATTTTATATTTTATATTTTATATTTTATATTTTATATTTTATATTTTATATTTTATATTTTATATTTTATATTTTATATTTTATATTTTATATTTTATATTTTATATTTTATATTTTATATTTTATATTTTATATTTTATATTTTATATTTTATATTTTATATTTTATATTTTATATTTTATATTTTATATTTTATATTTTATATTTTATATTTTATATTTTATATTTTATATTTTATATTTTATATTTTATATTTTATATTTTATATTTTATATTTTATATTTTATATTTTATATTTTATATTTTATATTTTATATTTTATATTTTATATTTTATATTTTATATTTTATATTTTATATTTTATATTTTATATTTTATATTTTATATTTTATATTTTATATTTTATATTTTATATTTTATATTTTATATTTTATATTTTATATTTTATATTTTATATTTTATATTTTATATTTTATATTTTATATTTTATATTTTATATTTTATATTTTATATTTTATATTTTATATTTTATATTTTATATTTTATATTTTATATTTTATATTTTATATTTTATATTTTATATTTTATATTTTATATTTTATATTTTATATTTTATATTTTATATTTTATATTTTATATTTTATATTTTATATTTTATATTTTATATTTTATATTTTATATTTTATATTTTATATTTTATATTTTATATTTTATATTTTATATTTTATATTTTATATTTTATATTTTATATTTTATATTTTATATTTTATATTTTATATTTTATATTTTATATTTTATATTTTATATTTTATATTTTATATTTTATATTTTATATTTTATATTTTATATTTTATATTTTATATTTTATATTTTATATTTTATATTTTATATTTTATATTTTATATTTTATATTTTATATTTTATATTTTATATTTTATATTTTATATTTTATATTTTATATTTTATATTTTATATTTTATATTTTATATTTTATATTTTATATTTTATATTTTATATTTTATATTTTATATTTTATATTTTATATTTTATATTTTATATTTTATATTTTATATTTTATATTTTATATTTTATATTTTATATTTTATATTTTATATTTTATATTTTATATTTTATATTTTATATTTTATATTTTATATTTTATATTTTATATTTTATATTTTATATTTTATATTTTATATTTTATATTTTATATTTTATATTTTATATTTTATATTTTATATTTTATATTTTATATTTTATATTTTATATTTTATATTTTATATTTTATATTTTATATTTTATATTTTATATTTTATATGTTATATGTTATATTTTTTTATATTTTATTATTTTAAATTTTATATTTTATTTTTTTAGTTTTTATATGTAGTTTATAAAATATAAATTGTATGTTAATAGTATTACCGCCTAAAAGTATACATCACATATTCCTTTTTCTTATAATTACAAAGAAAGTAACAACAAATATTTTCCATTTCATTTAATTTTCCCTCCTTGGCTTCCTGGATAATTATTTGTGAAAATTATTTCAAATGCAAATAAAAACTTAATATAAAATAATTTTTTTCTTATTCCCGCTTATTTTCTCCAAAAATTAGCATTACAAAGACCAGGAAATCATGGAAGAAAAAGAAAAAGTCATGGTGAAACAATTGGTTTTATTCAATCCGCAATGCTCCGTGTGTATATAAACAACAGACGGACGGACAAACAATGAAAATTGCCGGAGTTATTAACGGCATTTGATAATGTGCCACAAACATTTGGATTTTGTGATTAAATTTTCCATGGGAGATCTGTCGACCATACGGTCAAACAAACAACAGCAGCAGCAGCAGTTAGTGCACTCCTGCTGCATAACCGACTTCAGCCAAAAAAAAAAAATAATTTCATTTCAAAAACAATCAAGTTTATGTACTATTATGGTCAATCGATGAATGGCGGTAATACTGGCCAAAAAAACTCTTAAATCCAGGAACACCAAACAACACTAAATTGACAATCAACCAGCGGGGTGTTTTTTTTTTTGGCTGGCGAACAACACAGCTACTGAACGAACGAGCGACCAACAAACTTAAACCGGCATCTTAACAATAATGCGCCGCCACCAACCATTCCAACGAGTTAATTCAAATGATTTGGCACAACAACAACAAGACCAACAAGCGTTGCTTTTTTGCTTGCAATTGACCCACGTCCATGTAGCAAAACTAAAATTAGACAATAAAAAACAACAAAATTCAAAGACTTTTCCTGCCATGGCAGCAGCACATTGTTCACATGTTTCAAAATCTGCAACAACAAAAAAAAACGAAACAAAAATAAGGAAAGCAACAAAAACCAGCAGCGGAGTACAACTCACCTCGAAAACAGGTAAAAGTTGGGTGTTGTGGCAAGTTCACTGCCATTTCGAAAACAACATTGAAGACATCGTATTTTTGTATTTTTTATTTGTATTTTCAGGTTCAAGCTATTTAAGGTGTTAAAAAGCCAAAGCAAGGCTTAAAGAGAATGGGAAGAAAAAGTCAACTCCTTTGCAAAACAACAAACCTCCGCAAAGAACACATGCTGAGGAGCGGCGGTTTCATGTATTGTATAACTTCTACACATAATGAGGAACGAACCAACGTCACTTACTAACCACAAATGGCAGCAGAACTTGAAATTATGTTACAATTGTACAAAAAAAGAGAATTGCTTTAAGACCGCAGAAGTTTTTTTATTTTTAAAAAATATTTTATGCGTCGGCTTAAGCGATTACACACCTTTATGATTAGTTATTGAATTTGAAACAATTTTCCCTGATTGCAATGGTCGCCTAACTGTATGCTATCTTGTTTGGAGCCTAAAAGCATACTGCATGATGTAGATATGTAGGTAGAGGGAGCCTTTAAATCAGGCGAGCAAGCCAAGAGAGTTTCTTTTTACTCTCACACAATTCAACCCATTGAAAACCATGTAATTCCACAATTAAAGCTCCTTAAAGTATGCAACAAAAATAAACTTTAAATATTGTGACTGCTTTTAATATTGCAATATTCCTCCTAATTACAGTTTATCAGGTTCATTTCAGCCTTGACCAGTTGCAGCCAGAAATAACCAGCCTCCACAAAAGTGTAAAGACATTTATTGAAACTGAAGTGATGAAGTTACATTGCACACATAAAGGGGAAGGAACACTATTGTAATCATTACAAAACGAAATAATTTAAATGAAAAGCTTCTTGATTCCACCAGATTGCACCGAACACAAACAATTACAAGCGGCGATGTACTCTTCCCTGTTGTTTTTTCTGCGAGTGCGCCACACAATTCTTAGTCAATTAACGAGTAGAATGACAGACAACAAAACAGTCGACATAATAATAATAACAATAACAACTGTGACAGTTCACCATCCTCCAGCCAACCAACCAATCAGCCTTGTGTCGCATTTCAGCAAAAATTTTATTTCTCTGTCCACGATGACCGCAAAACTAGAGCAAATTAATAAATAAATATTTGCATACATTTTCCAACTTTAAATTAAGTAGAGATGCATGCAGTGGGAGGAGAGAGAGAGAGCTAGGCGGAGTTGTCCAGAAATTCATATGAACACTCATGCAGCACCACACAAATATTGCCTCCACCACATTCACCACAATCCAATTAACGAACAACGAACCGCTAGTTTGGAAAATAGACCAGCTATTTGAACAAAAAGCTGTGCAAGTTGGAAGTGCTATTTTGTCATAACAATGACGACTGTGTCAAATGAATGTAAACATGTCATTATTGCCAATATAAACTATAAATTTTTATAAATAAATTAGGATATTTTTTTATTACAAACAGAACCATGGTGTAAGAAAGAAGGTGATACAATAATAGCAACCTATGTCTTCATTTGCTGTCAAAATATATTTTTAATCAAAAATAAATAACAAATAAATCGCTTCTATAAAAAATATCTGTGTACAACATCTTTGTTTAAGCTTCGCGAATAATATTTTAACGTTTTCTTCTAACTTTTGTGGATATTTCGCGCAAAAAAAATTTGACAGCAAATGAAGACTACAACCTAACGTCAACTATTGTATCACCTTGTTAAATTCGCCTTGAACAGAACATTGGCCAAATGGGGAACTACGCATTTTGATCATTTGTATGTAACCTCCTGAAGGACCCAATCCGCCGAATTTCCAGGCTTATCTATGTTCTGGCTTTGGGCGCGTAAATAATTGTAGAAAATTCAAAATTTTTGTCACTTTTTATGCCCTCATCCTTTAGGCTAAAGAGGGAAGTAAAGTATCAGTCAGCTGTGCTTAAGGAGATATACCCTCAGCCACCAAATCATTGACATATACCAAACATTTTTATACCCTCAGCATTTATGCTAACGAGGGTATATACACTTTCATACGGGCAAAATGTGCCTCAGCGAAATAATGGTTTTAGACCCCAAGTATGTTTGGACGAAATCCGTTTCAGACAATTTGTCTGTCTGTCTGGCTGGCTGGTGCGCACGATAACTCTCGAACGGATCAACCGATTCGGTCCAAAATTTGGTTTTCGTAATATTTTGTCCAAACTTAGTTTAAATTCGAAGATGGGCTCTATCGGTCCACTCCTTCCGGTACCTCCCCCACAAAAGTTCGAAAATGTTCGGAAAATTTATGCGCACGAAAACTCTTGAAGTAACCGATTTGGTCCACACGTTGCACATCGTGAAATTTCTACCAGACTTAGATGAAGTACAATATGGGCTCAATCGGTCCACTCCATCGGGTACCTCCCACACAAAATTTCGGATAAGTTCAGATTACTTCAGATTGCTCTCGAATCGCTCTGATTTTTGTTGCAACAACTTGTATTTACCGCCGCCTATATGACGGTACAAGTTTCATTAGGGGAAATTCCATACTTCCTGAGAAAATAGCCTGAATAGTTGCAAAAGGCCCCTATGACACCGTGTGTAGTGGTTGGAGCGCAAGATAACTCTCGAAGGGATCTGCCGATTCGGTCCAAAATTTGGCCTTCGTAATATTTTGTAAAAACATAGTTTAAATTCGAAGATAAGCCATATCGGTCCACTCCTTCAGGTACCTCCCACACAAAAGTTAAAAAATATTCGGAAAAATTGTGCGCACGATAACTCTTGAAGGGAGGGACCGATGTAATCCATACCTTGCACATCCTAATATATCTACCAGATATAGATCAGGTTCGAATATGGGCTATATTTGTCTACTCCTTCTGGTACATCTCACAAAAAATTTCGGATAAGTTCACTTTAAGACCTGCTCTCGAATCATTTTGATTTTTGTTGACGCGATTTGCATTCGCTACCTCCATTACGACGGTAAAAGTTTTTTCAGGGGCAAGTCCATATTTCTTGGGAAAACAGCTCGAAAGGTGTAAAAACCCTTTTTCATCATATGTGGTGGTCGGACATAACCTCCGAACTGTTCAACCGATTTGGTTCAACATTTGGTCTTCGTGATATTATATCCAAACTTAGTTTCATGGGGCAATACCGGTACACAACTTCCGGTACTTCTCCCCAATATTTAAAAAAAAATTTTACTTAAATGCTAGGACGATATCACTTGAATGGGGCAATCAATTTGGTCCAAACTTTGGATCTCGTAATATTTTGTCAAAATTTAGTTTAACTTCTAAAATGGCCCATATCGGTCCTCCCTAAGGGTACCTCCCCCACAAAAGTTCAACATTTGTTTCTTAGTGCAGTTAATTCCTAATCCACATTTTTGTCGGCAAGTTCAAATGTCCAAAAAGGACCACAAAATTCTGAAGAGACCTTAACTACATTTGATCTCTCCGTAGGTTGAGGGTATATATCTGTCGGCAAAGCCGACTGACACTTTTTTACTTGTTAGTAACCAAACCTCTTCATATAGGACTCAAACATCAAATTACGTTAAACTACGAGTAAGTTGGAAAACAAATTTTGAAAAATTTGTAGTGTTATCTTGCACAATTGTCGCAGGGTTTTGGAGCTTTTGGGCCATTATCTCAGGAAGTATTGACTTACTCCAGAGAAAAATTGTACCGTTGTAAATGAGGTCACTAGAAAAGCCTACTAAAAAAAGAATCAAAACGATGCCAGAGGAGCTCTTAAACTTCACTTTTTACGAATTTGGTGTGGGAGGTACCCGAAGATGTGGACCGATATTCCAACCTGATACATGACTGGATGAAATAATACGATGTGCAAAGTAAGTACCAATCAGAAACTCCCTTCGAAAATAATCTTGCGGTTTTGCCATTTTGGTTGGTGCCGTCAGGGTTTCTTGGAGCGTTTAGGCCAATATCTCAGAAAATATGAACTTGCGCAAGAAAAAAAATTGTACCGTCGTAAAGGGAACCGCAAGTACAACCTACAGAAAAAAATTCAAAACGATTCGAGAGCGGCTCTCAAACTTCACTTTATCCGAATTTTGTGTGGGAGGTACCCGAAGAAGGGGACCGATATAGTCCATATTCCAACCTGATACATGACTGGATGAAATAATACGATGTGCAAAGTCTGCACCAATCAGAAACTCTCTGCGAGAATTACTTGCGGATTTACCATTTTGGTTGGTGCCGTCATGGTTTCTTGGAACGTTTAAGCCAATATCTCAGGACAATATGGAAAAAAATTGTACCGTCGTAAAGGGAGCCGCAAGTAGAACCTACTGAAAAAAAATTCGAAATGATTCGAAAGCGGCTCTTAAACTTCACTTTAACCGAATTTTGTGTGGGAGGTACCCGAAGAAGTGGACTGATATAGTCCATATTCCAACCTGATACATGACTGGATGAAATAATACGATGTGCAAAGTCTGTAGCAATCAGAAACTCCCTTTGAGAATTAATTTGCGGATTTGCCATTTTGGTTGGTGTCGTCAGGGTTTCTTGGAACGTTTAAGCCAATATCTCAGGAAATATAGACTTGCTCAAGAAGAAAATTGTACCATCGTAAAGGGACCCGCAATGACATCTTACTGAAACAAATTTCAAAACGATCCGAGAGAAGCTTTTAAACTTCACTTTAACCGAATTTTTGTGTGGGAGGTACCCATTCGAGAGTTATCGTTCACACCATTTTACAGAAAAATTTTGAACATCTGTGTGGAAGATACCCGAAGGAGTGGATCGATATGGCCAATCTTCGAACTAAAACTAAGTTTGAACAAATTATTACGATACCCAAAATTTAGTTCGAATCAGTTGATCCGTTCGAGAGTTATCGTGTGCACCAGCCAGACAGACAGACAAACGGAGAAACGGAAATCTGTTTCAGACAATTTGGAGTCGAATGATCAATGTCCGTCCGTACATCTGTCTGTCTAGCTGGTGCGCACGATAACACTCGAAAACGGCAACCGATCGGCTTAGTTTAACTTCGAAGATGGGCTATATCGATCCACACCGTTCGGTACCTCCCCCACAAAAATTCAAAAATTTTCGCTAAAATGGTGCGCAAGATAATTCTCTAAGGGAGTAGCCGAATTGTTAATAACTTTGCATATGGTTAAATTACCTTCAGGCACAGATCGGGTTCGGTTGGTACCTCCCCCACAAAATTCGGAAAAATATCTCGGTTGATTTTGAAATTTTTTTCAGCTGATTGTCCTTGTCGCATCTTTTACGACGGTAAAATTTGTTTTAGAGCAGGTCCATACTTCCTGAAAAAATGGCCTAAAAGCTCCAAGAAGCCTTGACGGCATCTCGCAGGGAGTTTCTGATTGGTCCATACTTTGCACATTGTATTATTTCATATAGTCATGTATCAGGTTGAAATATTGACTATATTGGTCAAGTCCTTCGGGTACCTCCCACACAACATTTGGGAAAAGTGCAGTTTTACAGCTCGCCTCGGATCGTTTTGAATTTAATTGTTTTTTATTTTTTTCGTGAACAAGTCCATACTTCCTATGATAATATCCAAAAATATCAAAAAGCCTTCAGGCACCAACTAAACTGGATAGTACGCAAGATAACCCTCGAAAGGGCAAACCGATTTGGTCCAATAGTTTTACATCGCATTATTTCTTACAGCCCCGAATGATGTCGGAAATTGACTAAATCGGACCACTCTTTTGGAACCTATACGGCCCTTGTTATGACAGTAATTTTTTATTATTATAATTTTTTTTGTCTATCCAAAATTCCTGAGAAATTGGACCAAAAACTCAAAAAAAACCTATAGACGTCAGAAGTATTGTGTTTGCTTCCTTTCTTTAGATTCGAGGCTGAGGTTATATCTCTGTCGGCACAGCTGACTGAAACTTTCTTACTTCTTATCCTTCTAAAACAACCTATTCGTGAAATTTCCAGGTTTATCTATGTTCTGGCTTTAGGCGCATGGGAAAAAGGAATACACTTTAATTAAAAACAAATTTGAAACTACTTATTTGGGTGGCCGCTTCGCGTTTCTGATTCTTGTGATTCTACTGAGCAAAAAAGTCCACAAGACCATGCGGGTGAAAATCGAGCTTCCACATTTTTACTTTCTGGGTGCCACCGTGGTGCAATGGTACGCACACCCGCCTAGCACGCTAAAGGTTGCCCCGGCCAGGCAACATCGAACATTTTTCAACAATGGCAAAATACCCCTCAGTTATGTTGGCGACATTTCCAGAGTATTTCCGCCATGTAAAACAAGTGGTGTCTTAAGAAATTTCAAAATTTGTTGTCCCGTTTTTTTTTATATTTTGGCCTATAACAGCCAAGTCATTGAAATGTTCGATCCAATACAAATTGTAGCCAAGACAATAGTTAAGAACTCTCTAATCACTCTCTCAAGAAGCATTGGAACGCTCCTCCGGGCAGTGTTGGACTTATGACAGTGCAATTTTTTCGTGAAAATATTGATAAATTTCGCAAATTTTCCTGAAGCGGAGTGTTTCCATGATTTGGCGATGTAGGGAGTTCTTAACTATTGTCTAGGCTACAATTTTTGGTCCTGGTATTGGATCGAAAATCTCAATGGTTTGACTGTTATAGGCCACAATATACAAGGAATAAAACGTGACTAGGCAATAGAAATAACTTTTGAAAGTAAGTCAAAATTTCAAAAAAGTTTACAAAATATGAAAAAAATATCCAAGAAAATGTTCAAATTTTCCAAAAAAGAAAAAAACTGAAAGTCAAAATGTGGAAGCTCGATTTTTACCGTAGACGTATGGTTCAGTGGACATTTTTGCTCAGTGCAATCCCAAGAATCATAAACTCAGACCGCACTTAAGATGTTTATATCTCCCACCCTAGTACTCATAGAGTGCATTATATTTGCAGTTAAAATTCATCTTCTACACATTTGTTTTATTGAAACATAAACTTTTGATATCTTACTCAAAAAACTCGTAATATTTTCCAATATTTTCCACATAGCTTTTCTTGGAAAATGATTTGTTTTTATTATTACTTTACAGTCACTCCCTCAAGTTGATGCATAAGTATCAGCATATCGTTGTCTGACCATTAAATGACATCAGACATTTGTTTTTGCTATAAAAAATTGCATTCATTTCAATTTATTATTGAAAAATTTGTGCATTTTCCCATTCTTATGTCATTCACAGTTATTTTATTGAAATATTCTAGCATGGGTTCATTTGGATGAACATCATTTAATCGTATTGAGATGAACAGCAAAATAATAAATAGTTGCAATAAAAAAAACATGAAACATGATCCAAAGAAGTGCGTGTGCTATTTTAACCGGCAGTTTATGGAGTACACCGAGAGTGAGTGTTTTAAGACGTATAAGAAGAGCCCTTCCTGCCGAGAAGGTACCACCACAATTTACGATGGGTGATGTTGCAGATGTCATCCGAAAATCATCCAAGAGCCATCAAAGAATATCATTGGTAATGATTAAGCAACGGGACGAACCAGGGGTTAAGTACTTATCCAGTGTCCTCAATTTATTGTTAGCCACCCATATTGTTCCAGATGCCTGAAAATTTGACGGGTTGGCCCCGCTACTGAAACCTCTTGTCGCCAGTAGCAAATACTCTAGAGTCACTACTCCTCCCCTTGATGAGAAGCAGTTTCCCACTTGCTCAACAGCAGCATGGATTCAGGAAAATGTACAGCTCCACAACAGCATTACACGTCATACCCACACAAATTAGGGTGGTTCTTGGCGGTGTACGTAATAAAGAAAGTGAAAACAACCTTCTGCAAAAACAAGTAAAAAAGGATCAGTCGACAGAGATATACCCTCAGCCTGTGAGAATTTAAACAATTTTTTCCTCAAAAAACGTATATATTTAAGGGGTTTTCAAAATGTTGGCCGTATGAACCGACAAAAATATGGATTTGGATAGAAGCTCAAAAGTTTTGCGGGGACTCTCAACCGGCAACCCGGTTCTGTTTATCTTCGAATTTAAACTATCTTTGGAAGGTATCTAAAGAAATGGACCGACATAGTCCATTTTGGAAGTGGGCCTTATTTTGGGTGTTATTCCCCTCGATAGATATTGGGACCACCTGTCGTTTCAGTTAGTCACCGTATAACTCAGAGGTTTTGAACCATTATATCAGGAAGCATGTACTTGCATAATATCGTTGTAAACAGGACCACTAGGTAAAATTTTTCAAGGGATCCTCGAACTGACTCTCAACCGGGTTGCTCAGTTTATGAGATATCGCGCGTACCATTTTAGGGATTATTTTCGAATTTTTGTGGGGAGGTATGGGAAGGAGTGGACCTATAAGCACCACCTTCGAAATTCGTCTAATATTCGAACAAATATTACGATATTCAAAGTGTGGACGAACGCAGTATTCGGTTCAAGCCCTCCAGCCACTACATGTGGTGCCTTTGGGGATTTTAACAACTTTCGGACTATTTTCTCAAGAAGTGAGGACTTCCTCCCGAAAAAACTTTTACTGCCGTAATTGAGGCAGCGACTGCAAGTTGCTTCAACAAAAATCAAAGTAATTCGAGAGCAGGTCCTAAACTGAAATTTTGTGTGGGAGGTACCGGAAGGAGTGGACCGATTTGGCCCATCTTTGAACTTAAACTATGTTTAAGTTTTTTTTGGACCCGAAAGTTTGTTTTGTCCGAGAGTTATCGGGCGCATCATCCAAGCAGACATTATTTCGCCGTATAACTTAGAGCTAGAGGATGAGGGTATAAAAATGGGAAAACCGAACCTACATAACTTACTAAATTTGAAAATAACGGTTAGTTTTTGAACAGACCTCGTATGTGATAGGTTGAATGTCTACATAACTGACTTAGGGCTGTTCTTCCATCTGAGTAATATGAAAATATCTGCCGCAAAATCCACTGTCACACTGTTCACCACCTGGACTGGAATGAATGGAAAGTACCAATAAAAGTTGACAACATTGCTGCTATCGGTAGTACCTAACGAAAACTTTATTTTGGTTGCTAGCTTCCCGACAAATTTCGTTAATTGCCAAAATTATAAGCAATTTAATTTTACCGATCCCACTACAGATCTTGTTGCAAATAGCTGTGCCTTGCGCGGACAACATAAACATGCCGTACCCATCTATCGCAGCAGAAGTACGCCAGATGCCAAGGCAAAAACGAGTGTTTTTTTCCCCAGTTAAGATCCGGACTACGCATTGATGCAATTGATGCTACAATACCCAACACATGGCCTGCCTGTGGATTGAGACCACAGGATACTGTCTTGTTTCATTCCAAATTGTGTAATATTTTTATACCCTCAGCATTTATTCGATTCGATCCAAAATTTGGCTTTCGTAATATTTTGTCCAAACTTAGTTTAAGTTCGAAGACGGGTTATATCGGTCCACGCCTTCCAGTACCTCCCCACAAAAGTCCGAAAATGTTCGGAAAAATTGTACGTGCGATAACTGTTGAAGGGAGTAAGCGATTTGGTCCATAATTTGCAAATCGTGAAATGTCTACCAGACTTAGGTGAGTTTCCAATATGGACTCAATTTGGGATAAGTTCAGTTTAGGACCTGCTCTCGAATCGCTTTCATTTTTGTTTTAGCAACTTGTATTTACTGCCCCCCATACGACGGTACAAGTTTCATTAGGGGCAAGTCCACACTTCCTGAGAAAATAGTCTAAAAGTTGCAAAAAAACCTATGACACCGTGTGAGGTGGTTGGAGCGCAAGATAACTCTAGAACGGATCTGCTGATTCGATCCAAAATTTGGCCTAAGTAATATTTTGTCCAAACATAGTTTAAGTTCGAAGATAAGCCATATCGGTCCACTCCTTCAGGTACCTCCCCCATAAAAGTTCAAAAATGTTCGGAAAAATTGTTTGTACGGTAACCCTTGAAGGGAGTGGCCGAATTGATCCATACTTTACCCATCCTAATATATCTACCAGATATAGATCAGGTTCAAATATGGATTATATTTGTCCACTCCATCCGGTACCTCCCACACAAAATTTCGGATAAGTTCACTTTAAGACCTGCAATCGAATCACTTTGATTTTTGTTGAAGCAACTTGTATTCGCTGCCTCAATTACGATGGCAAAATTTTTTTCAGGGGCAAGTCCATACTTCTTGAGCAAACAGCCCGAAGGGTCAATGTCGATCCATTCCTTTAAGTATCTCCTCGGCAATACTTTTGATATTTAATCCTAGTCAACATTTTTGTCGGTTCATACATCCAAAATGTTTAAAACCCCCTAAATACTTACGTTTTTTGGGAAAAAAATTGTTTCAATATAGACAGGCTGAGGGTATATCTCTGTCAGCAAAGCTGACTGATACTTTTTACTTGTTGTTTTATAAACATTTAGTTGTCTAACTGTATTTCTCAATCTGCCAACTGAAAGTATAACGAAATTGTTGTAATGCGCACAGCTTTCCATACCTTCTACTACCTCACATTTATGTCTTGCAAAATTTCTTGGCTGTAGTAACTTTTTTGTTTAGTCAGGCGGACAACGCCATTCTCTGGCCCATACTGCTGTGGACATGCGTTAATGTCTGTCATAGGTGAGTCATATTTATAAAAACGTCACACAATCGTCAGTTGCAATTAAATAAACAAGAAAAATATCAAAGAAGAAAATAAATAAACAAAAACACAAATCGAAAAACAATTTTCGATAAAATGATCGGACGTTAACAAAGTACGATTTGGTATCTGTGGCATGAATAGCACAAAGGAAAAGAATATCAATACTAAAATTAAAAAGCAGATCTAAACGATCCGTTCACAATCTAATATTTACTTTATACATATTACAAAATGATACATGAGTGTAGATTAGGGTCTAACCTGTTGCAGTGTATGTAACAAGCATTTAATTCATGAGATTCTGGATATCTCCAACATGTAGAACCTTAAATACTACATCTCAAACCCATTAAATATTACCAATATTTACTGTTACCAAGTGCCTCTTTATTCAACATTCAAATTCACAAAACGAGAAAAAAAAGTAGCGATGTAAAGAAGAAATTGTAGAAACAGGCAGACAGCAACAGCAGATAGAAACAGAACACACAGAAGTATTCTACTTTTTTGTTGACCCTGTTCCAAATTCGTGTAAAAATGCCAAACCAACGAGAAAAAGTGCCAATAATTGACCAAACGACTAACCGAAAAAACCAGTTGTGTTAGTCAATTTTTGTCTGTTTGTTGTTTGCTTCTGCTTAGGAAGAGAAAAAAAACCAAAAAAAAACGTAAAATTTACAAATGACTTGTAAAACGTGTGTGTAAGACGTCCGTCGACGTCTGTATGTAGAAAAGTGACGACTATAGTATGTGTGATTGTTTGCACAGGATTACAGATAGCTTGGCATCATTACATCTTCTGCAGCAAACTGTCTAAATGAATTGTTCTAGCCATTATTTCCAAGACATAATGCGGACTTCAATAGAACTTTTTTTATTAGCGCTGACAGTTCTGTGTTTTGACACACATAATTTCAAATGGAGGTCAAAATTTAATGAAATCAAATTATGTTCGGGAGATTTTGAGGGAATTTATTACAAAAAAAAGATAGAAAAATTTATTGAAAAGAAGAGGAAAAGTGTAAAGAAACGTGGAAAAGAATTTGGTAATAATAACACTGGTCAACAGGACTTTTGTTTCAACCGAAGTTGCAGTTGTTTCTAGATGAAATCGGCGAGTTATTTTCAAATCCGGTCCCGGTTTTTCTCCATCAGCTCTTGTTTTTGAGATAAAGCTCAAAATCGGGTTATACGTGTTTAACCCAGACTTTCGTTATTTTCGGATAAAAACAAGTATTTTTTTGTGGGTTTTTCGACATTAATATATTAAGGAGATGTTGTACGCTCGATACAAATCGTTTTTAAAATAGTTATAGTGAGTATATATCAAAAAATATAGAAAATATACGACGGACCTTGTAAAAATTGCATATTTTGAGTACTTTAAGCTGTAATTACGTCATCGGGGGAAGTCATAGGTGGCGATTGACTTATCAAAAAGTCTTTGATATTGTCAGGCTAGCGGTCGACGCTAGCAGAATTCCGACCACAAACTGCCCAAAATTCTAGGAGTCACATTCGACACCACATTCACGTCGTCCGCGCATGCCACAGTTATCTGCGGCAAACTGAAATGTAGAAACAAGAATCTCAAGTCCCTAGCCGCCAGCACTTGGGGTGCAGATAGAGAAACGTTATTGACCACATATAACGCGATAAGTCGGTCTGTGATATGAGATTCCAGAATGGAAAAATATGTAAACTTTGCCATGAGAACAGCAACCGGGTGCCTCCTTATGCCTTCTGTGGACCATCTACATGAGGAAGCAAAGATTCTTCCAGGACAGCAACGCAATGATATGCTTTCATTGCAGTACTTGCTTATGTGTTACCGTGAGAGCCATCCCAATCACCATCTGGTGGGTAGGACCGACACAAGGAGGATATCCATGTTCTAGAGGAAGAGGTCCAATGATACAGGAGAGAACCCTTAGAGCAAGAGGCATATCAAGCATCTTTAAATTGCATTCACACGGACGCAGTTGCAAAGGCCATAAGCAAATAAAGTGTGAATACAGTCCTCGGAGTACGTCCTCATCTATCGCAGCTGAGAAGCGGCAGCTGTCACGGCAAACCAGAGTAGTTTTGGGACAACTACACTCGGGATATTGCCGTCACCTAAATTCTTATAAGGCAAAATCCAAGTCAACAATTTGTGATAATAATGACGATCGTCAACATCATTATTATCACAAATTGCATTGCATTTGTTGTTACATAAACTAATGACCATCACAACGAATGACAGATAGCAAGGGGTTAAACAATAATAAAAAAACATGTGTTTGATGAACAAGAGTTGCCAATACATTATGTTTTCAAAGAATATATGTAAAAAGATAATCAATTGCTGATGACTATGAAAACCTATTTGACTTATTTGATATGTGTGCTAGTTTACCCAAAATAGAGGAAGAGGTCCATGTAGAGTTGGGCAATATCGTTCCTTTTACGGTTCGGTCTTTTCCGTTCCGCAAAAGGAACTAGGTCGTTCAGTTAGTTCCATAGTTCCTTTTAGTACCAACCTTTATATGTATAAGTTAATTAAAAACAGGATATTTTATCTTTTTAAAAAAGACTTAGTGTTGACGGAGCAACACGTCTTCACTTTATTAATAAAATATTGGCACTAAAATTTACAATTGTGATTTAAAGCTACTTAACTAATTTATTCTGCTGCAACGACAACACGTGCGCTGAGTAGGCATTATTTCATTCCCACATTTTGGTGCAACCTGATATTGCATACAATAATTATGAGAATGAATTTCGTTGATTGTTCCCATGGCTGGATGGTTGGTTATGTGATACGTTCAACATATTGTCTCTTAACTCCTCCCCCTTTAAATTCATACGACCTCGTATGAATCAATTGGTCATCTTTTTTTCAGAAAAACGGGATATTATTAAGACTTCTGATCCTCTTGTTTGAAGATGAACAGGGTACATTTTCTATTGTGATTTCCTCTGTTGTTGATTCTTGGTCTGGTTTTGTTGCACTTTCGTTGTTTTTTGGGAAGTTATGTTTCCGTTTAGTGATTACGGTTATTATGATAAGTATTATTATGAAAATAAATACAGCCACTCCGATGTCAATCTGTTCTCTTCTTTGGATAGTCTCTATCATTTTTGTGTTGTTAAATGATACAGATTTCATCATTTCAAGTGACAACGTTTCTATTTCTCTATCGGCCTCTTTGGGTTGCACCAGTGCTGGTAATGGTTTTAGACCCGTAATTTGTTTTGAGAAAAATGATCGTCCTTCTATTGTTACATTCGTTTCAGCATGATGGACAATAAATGTGCCGTTTAATAAAATGGGGGATTCGTTTACAAAAACTTCGCCAGAATATTGGTTTAGAAATATCAGGTCATCATTAAGTTGTTCAACTGAGGGGACATCGTCATTATTAGTAACAGCGCACGTGGATGGTTTACTTTGTAATAATTGTACAATACAATCTGTGTCTTTAAGTTTCTCTATATTTTCAATGTTACAGATATTTAAGCTTTCGTAGCTGTCACATTTGTTCTTAATACCTAGTAATTTATTTTTACAAATTATTATTTCATTATATTTTATTTTATAAACAGAGTTTTTAAACTTTACAGGTTTTAACAGATTATGGTTACAATTTTCATTGTCTGTGGTTGGAATGCTTACAATGTAAATTAAACTCTCTGAATCAGATGCTACCTTTACTTTGGCGAATTTTAGTAATTCATCTACGCTATTAAATGGAATTTCTGATTTTTTGAAAAGTTTTTGCAATGTCTCTACTTCGACTTTTGAAAATATAAATGAATTGATAATGCCGGCCTTCGCCCATTCTATGGCAAATTCCACGTTGAAGATTTCTTCTTTTATTATTTCTAATCTGTATTTCAACTCAGTTATTTTTTCCATTGAGGTTTCTTTATTGTTTTTTAATTCTTTCAAAATCTTGTTGGTAGCATTTGAGAGTAAATTCAACCTTTCTATTGATAATTGATTAATTATGGCCTGGTTGTTGTTGTTGGCCAGTACATTCTCAACTTTTTCTGTAATTATTTGAAAATCGTGGTGGTCTGGCGATCCAGCCAGCCATTTCCATGCACTTCCTAAGAAGTCAATGGATCTTTTTGACCTTATTTTTGGTTTTAAACGATAAATACATGATTTTATTTGGGAAAGGGAATGATGAAGGAAGGGAAGGAGAGGATGATTCTTTTCATTATTCTGCCAGACACTTGATTCCAAATCTTGTATTATGCTCTCATAATTTTTCAGGTCGAACATGTGCACTAGCTTGAAGGTGCCAGTTTGAACCTTTGCCAGTCCGACATCAATTGCAACCAGTTTCGAGTTCGAATAATCCAAAATCCGAAACTCTCCCATACATTGACTAAACGCCATTAAAAACCTGCAAAATGTTTGTTCTGATTAATTTCTTATGAATTTTTTGTGGACAACTCTTCCACCTTCCGTAACAATGGTGGATTTGCGGTCCTCTTTAACAATCTCTTCTTTGTATCTTTCAGATAGTTTTGTTCCTAAACGTTTGTTAATTTTGACGAAAATTGTTTGTCCCGGAAGGTATGATTTAAAGTCCTTCTTTTCTTTATTGTGGTATTTCAAGTCCTTTTTCTGTTTTTCCTTGATCTTTTCCATATTCGATTGCCTAGTCCTTTCATAACTTCCTGGTGAAAAATCCACCGTCCTTCCAAAGAATATGTCTACCGGTTTTCTACCTATGGTGGAATGAATTGAGTGATTATATTCATTAACCGACCTTTCTAGCAATTCCTCGAAATTCCTGCAAATCTCTTCTTGTTTTAAACATCTCATCAGTTCTGCCAATGTGGAGTGAAAACGTTCTACTTGTCCGTTAGCCTCACTCCGATATGGCGGTGTTGTAAAAACTTCTATTCCTAATTCATCTTTCATCATAAATAGGATAGTCGATGAGTTTAGTGATTTTTCATTGTCCATAATTATAGTTTTTGGGACTCCGTAGAAAAATATTAAATCTCGAAGAGATTTCCTAATGTCTTCTACAGATTTTCCATTTATTATTCTAGCCTGTGCGTACTTCGAAAACTTATCAATTGCAGTCAAGACTAGCTTTTTGTCAGTTGCAAAAATGTCTATGTGTACTACCTGACCTGAATATGATGGTACAGGTGTCTCACTCAATTTTGGATCATTCGGATGACGGTCATATTTACCTTTTTTGCAAATAGTGCAGAGTTTCACAATTCTTTTTATTTTTTTCATCATGCTAGGAAAATAGTATTTCTCCATTATTTGCGCTTTATTTTCTACAGCATTCCTATGAGCTCGCTTGTGCGTATCAATAATTATACCTTCCTCCATGGATTCTGATGTAATATCAATAACTACTTTTTGTGTAAACCGTGCTTTGATATTGACAAAATGATTTAGATATATTTCTTGAATTCTCCCCATTATTTCTTCTGGTGCTTTTATCCCATTAACGACGGAAGGGTTTAAATATCTTTTTAGTAATGAAAGCAATTTTTCATTAGTAAAATCTCTCTCTGTTATTGAATGCCTATGGTATCCTGGAAATACTATTTGAAATTGGTATGAAGTTTCCTCGCCTGCAATCAAAAACAACTGATTCTTGAAAACATTAATGGGTACTTCGACACTCGGTATAAGGTCCTCTGCTGAGCTTTCTGCGCTATGTACCGATCCCGTTAAGGTGTAGACGTTTGAAATAGGTGGCCTAGATAAGGCATCAGCCACTAAGTTCGTATTCCCAGGTTTGTATTTAATTTCATAGTTATACTCTTCAAGGATAGCCCTCCATCTCTTCATCTTGGTGTTAGCGTTCTTATTACTAAGGGCATATGTGAGTGGTTGGTGATCAGTATGAATTACAACTTTGGCTGTACCATACAAATAATTCCTAAGATTGTATAGAGACCAAACTATAGCTAACATCTCTCTTTCGTTTGTGGCGTAATTTTCTTCCTCGTGGGAAAGGGATCTAGAAATAAATGTCACAGGTCGCCCTTCTTGGCTAAGGACTGCACCAATAGCTTTATTTGACGCATCTGTCGTCAAATGAAATTCCTTTTCGAAGTTAGGGTAGGCTAGTACGACTTCCGGCGATATTATCGCATTTTTCAAAGAGTCTATTGCCTTTTTTTCTACATCACTTAGGAAAACTTTTATCCTCCTTGATTGTGTTCTTGTAACTTTTCCGTTATCTCCCCTTAACATGTTTGTAAGAGGTTTAGCTATTTCAGCGAATCCTTTTATGAACCTTCGATAAAAATTAAATAACCCAAGGAGTGAACGCAATTCCCTTAAGTTAGTTGGATATGGAAAATTTACAATGGCCTCAACTTTCTTCGGGTTCATTTTTACACCTTTTGCTGACACTACAAATCCAAGAAACTCTACCTCTTCTTTAAAGAAATCGCATTTATCCAGTTGAACCTTCATATTTGCGTCTTCCAAGGTGGAAAATATTTCCTCAAGATGTTTAAGATGACTTTCTATATCTTTACTAAAGATTATTATATCATCAATATAAACATAGCATGTCTTGCCTATGAACTCTCTAAGGATGTCGTCCAAAGTCCTTTGGAATATAGAAGGACCATTTTTTAACCCAAAAGGAAGTCTAGTAAATTCAAATTTACCATTACTTATGGAAAAGGCTGTTTTTTGCATATCTTCCTCTCTAAGGGGTATCTGGTGGAAACCACTTTTTAGATCTACAACAGAGAATATGTTATTTCCTCCCAAATTTGCTAATACCTCACTTATCTCTGGTATGGGGTATCTATCAGGGACGGTAACAGTATTTAATTTCCTGAAATCTACTACTACCCTATATTTTTTCTGTCCTGATGCGTCCTCTTTTTTGGGTACTACCCAAATTGGTGAGTTATAGGGTGAGCGGGATGGTCTTATTATTCCGTCATTCAAAAGCTTTTTTATTTCATTATCTACCACTTCTCGTAAGGCCAAAGGATATGGATAATTTCTTGTGTACGTAGGAGATTCGTTTGAAGTTATTATTTCGGCCACCACCTTCGTTGTATAGGTTAGGCGTTCGTCTGGCTCTGAAAATAACTTCTTATGCTTTTTTACGATATCTGCTATTCTAGATGTTATATTTTCTGACAAATGAGATAAGCGAAGTTCTATATTTTTTACATCCTGAAAGAAATGCTGGCTTGTAGGTATTTTTCCAACACCGTCTAATGTGAAATAGTTTTCTTTAGTATGAATAACTGCTGAGAGTTCCCTCATTGTGTCGTTTCCTAATATTCCATCGAATGTCTGTAATCCAGGCAAAAGGAAAAACTGTAACGGCTGTGTTTTTCCTTCAAAAATATCTAAATATACGTGGTGGGATACATTAATTTCTTCTTTTACAGCTTTGGCAGCAAATGAATCTTTATTAGGTTGGGGATTACTAACTAAACTAGGTTTTATATAGTTTTTGTTGCTTCCAGTATCAACTAACATCCGTAATGAATGTCCGTTCCTCGTTCTTACGGTAAAGAATGGCAACGAGGAACTTTTTATGCAAAAAAATTCAAGTCAGCGTTGGTATCTTCGTCAGGAATGATATTATCAGAAGCGTAAATTTCACTGCCTCCTTGATCCAACAGATCATTTACATTTTCCTCTGTCATAATATCAGAGTAGCTGGCCAAGTCAGTATTATTATATCCGGCCTCTACCTGTTGTCCGTAGTCGGGTAAATTTATGCTTTCCCCGGCTTCAACCATTTGATCATTTTGACTTCCTGTATTTAAATGGAAGTTCCGTTGCACCTTTGGGGACGGCCCTTGGTACGATCCAGCTGCTCTCTTGACTGTAGGGTTAAACTGTTGCCTGTTTGCGTAATTGACCTGCCTCGTCTGAATAGACCTATCAATATCCATTGGTTCAGGTCTGGGTGAACTTGATTGGCCTGGAAATACCTGTGTGCTCCATGTAGGATTGGGTCGATGATACATCTGTTGTTGTGGAAAATTATTCACATAGGGATTCACAAATGTTCTATACAGTTGTGGTTGCACCATACCATTACCATAATTTGGTCTAGATGGATATCTTGGTGGTAATGGTGGTTTTGCTGTTCCACCAATATGTGCTAGCTGTGGATAGAAATTTCCCGCAGAATTTTTTCGTAAATAATCTGGTTTTTGCGTATGCCCATATGCCTGACTCATACGATAATTCATATTGTCTAATTTAAGGCATATATGTAATGCTTGCGGCAATGATGAGGGTTCCCTAACGCTTAAGAGTCTCGGAAGATCCCCTCTTAGACCTCTAATAAAGGTATCAAGAGCTTTATCCCGATAAGCGTTAGTCATGGCCATTAGACTATTTTCGTCCAATTCTAAGCAGGCAATTTTATCAAGAATTAGTGATAAATGTTGGTACACTGCTTGATAATAGTCAGTTATTGATTTTTGTCCCTGTATCATCGTGGAGAGTTGATACTCCAAAGTCCCTATGTCTCTCTTATCTGAGTAATGCATCATGAGGCATTTTTTAATTTTAGGCCAATCTAAAGGTGTTCTATATGAATCTAAGGCTGTATCCGCTTCCCCTACTATTTTAGTTCTAATAGTGTGTAATATGGCATAATATTTACTTGTGCCTTTGAGTTCCTTAAAAAGGTCTAATACTCTTTCTACAGATTTTCGCCAGGATCCAAATTCTCCAGGCTTTCCTGAAAAATCCCTTATTGTTTTTACAATGTCTGGAATTTTTTCTAATTCCTCAACTTTTACGGTTCCTATGGGTTGATCGGAATCTTCATCTAAACAGTCACTGTTTGAATCTATTTTCAATATTTCAGATATTATCGTTCTAATTTCGTCCCTTTGCGCCGACGAAAATCTTGAAGTTTCACTGTTATTATTCATGTTGGCAATATTTAAGATTGAACTAAGTCTATTTGACAATTCATCTATGGGATTTCCAGGCATTTTTTATGAATCAGGGAATTAGTTTGGTACTTAGAAAAATTAATTCTTGCAGTCAGGAAAAAATCATGTATTTGAAGGATTTTATTTTATGATCAAACCAAATGTACGGAACAATTTTTTCTTAATTATTTATTTAATTGAGTGCCAAGTTGAATTAACTAACTTACCAAAAGTAAAGCAGCATA
The DNA here is from genome assembly GCF_047663935.1 of Musca autumnalis. NCBI lineage: Eukaryota > Metazoa > Arthropoda > Insecta > Diptera > Muscidae > Musca > Musca autumnalis. The sequence continues at coordinate 14,679,644 of NW_027412088.1, read as the reverse complement.
TTTCGGAATTTTAATCTCACTTCCTTTTTGCCTTTTTTAAAATTAATTTTTAGTTTTTCAATTTAAATTTCCTTTAATTCAATTATATTCTTAAAATTTTAATTTTTCAATTTAAATTTTCCTTAATTCAATTGTATTCTCTTATGAAATAATTCTTTTTCCTTATTTTTTTCAACAATTTAAAATTCTTTGTATTTTTTAAAGGTTAACTTCTTTTTTTCTTTTTTAATATTATTTTCTCATTTTTCAATACAATATTTCTTTATTTTAAATAATTTCTTTAATTTTCACAACTTATTTTTCTTATTTTAAAGTCACTTATTTATTTTTTATAATTTCTTTAATTTACTTTCACAAATTCCTTCTTATTTTAGAGTCACAATATTTATTTCTTTCTATTTCTTAGAGTCACTTATTTTTCATAAACTCCTTCTTTAGGATCATACAACATTTATTTTTTATAATTTCTTTTAATTAATTTTCACAAATTCTTGCTTATTTTAGAGTCAATATTTTTTCTTATGTTTCTTTATTTATTTAATATTTTTTCTTTGTTTAGTTCACTTTTATGTAGATAATTTTACTTATTTTCCTAAAGTCACTTATAATACAATGCGGCCGCTGTCCTTTTGAGGACTCCTTTTTGAATTGAATCTACTCGGGGGCATCATTTCCGCACTCTCTTGTTGTTTTCTTTCTTAATTTTTTCACGGTTTTTATTTTAATTTTTTTACTATCGACGTGGACCCGTCCTGGGAAAATGCTAACTCCGCGGTTTAGACTTATTTTTCCTCAGGATAACACCGTTCGGGTCCCTGCTCGGGCGCCAGTTAATTAAAAACAGGATATTTTATCTTTTTAAAAAAGACTTAGTGTTGACGGAGCAACACGTCTTCACTTTATTAATAAAATATTGGCACTAAAATTTACAATTGTGATTTAAAGCTACTTAACTAATTTATTCTGCTGCAACGACAACACGTGCGCTGAGTAGGCATTATTTCATTCCCACATTTTGGTGCAACCTGATATTGCATACAATAATTATGAGAATGAATTTCGTTGATTGTTCCCATGGCTGGATGGTTGGTTATGTGATACGTTCAACATATTGTCTCTTAACTTATACCCACACTCATACTCTTTCACTCAGTTCATATCGTTCGTGCTTCTTCTTCATCAAAACAAAAGAAAAATAATTTTTTCGGATTTCTTCCTGGTAGTTTACAAATATTTTAAACAAATTTACAATCGTTTTGTTAATTAAAAATACTTCAATTGCATTTTTTAACTCGGCAAAGATCAGTTTAGAAGAAATGAAAAACGAAATGACACTATGAGATTTCTTATTCACTAATAGAAGACAGGGAGAGGAGAGAGAGACAACTCATGTTAAATGAACTGATGGAACTAACTGAAAGAGAAGAGCAAAAAGAATGGGAGAAAAACGAACGAGGGAGCAAAAGGAACTAGCTGAACCGCATAGTCGGACCTAGTACCGGTCGTTCCTTTTGTGGAGTAGTTCCTTTGAACTAGTTCGTTCCGGAACGACACAACTCTAGGTCCATGGCAGAACTACCAGGTAGTGGTATCACACCAGCTGATCGAATATGAAAAGTCAAATTCCTTTATAAAAAATATTTTTGTTGTAATTTCCCCAACAACATAAAGAAAGTTTTGACATAACATATTCAAAATTTTACGATGCCACTACCTGGGTAATTGTGCCATGAAGAGGTCCAACGATACCGGAGAGAACCCCTAGATCAACAGGCATATCAAGCAGCTTTAAATAGCATTCACACGGACGCAGTTGCAAAGGCCATAAGCAAATGTAGTGTGAATAAAGTCCTCGGAGTACATCCTCATATATAGCAGCTGAGAAGCGGCAGCTGTCACGCCAAACCAGAGTAGTTTTGGCTCAACTACACTAGGGATATTACCGTAGCCTAAATTCTTAAAAGGCAAAGATCAATCGCAGCGTGCAAAACATCTGCCCGGCATGCACACTGAACCTTCTCAACTGTCCTGCCAAACCTACTCATCTGTGGTTAAATCCCATCGAAGCAGCCACTTTTTTGGAACTGGAAATAGACCAAGGCCAGATTGAGCAGAAGAACGAACACACATACAATAATAAACACTGTTACAACAACAATAACAACCACTAGAGGAGAATACCACGACAGCGGGGGTTTTCGTACAGGATTGAACCGAAACCACAGTATTTCGGCCAGCGGCTGCCAACCCAGCATCAAACCTATGCTTTTACGTAGTTTACTTTGCTGCTACAACAAAAACAACCACTAGAGGGGAACATTCGTGTCCATTATCAAAAGAAGTGTGGAGGATAAATTTACAGAATTGCAACAACGACCACAAAGGAGTGGTCCGAAAGTTAGAAAAATGACTAACCGCTATTAAAATTTCAAGACGATCCTAGAAGTTACTTTAAACTGGATTAATGCGCATACGTTTTGAACTTTGCTGTAATTTAATATGACTTAAGAAGTTGTTGTTGTAGCAACACTTTATCCAGATTCAAAAATTCTGCAATTTGGACTGGTTGCGTCCACAAAGTATCAGGAATTTTGGAAGTCATATCTTACGATAGCTATCATTCCATCCAATTTTATTTTAGACTACCTTCCCTGAACATTTCATAACAATCCACGAACAGCCCTTAAACAGCTCATAAGCAAATACTTTTGTAGGGGAGTAAGGGAAGGTGTTGTCCGATATAGTTCATCACCATCATAATTTAAATTTTAGAGAATTATTACGATGTGTAATAGTTAGGCCAATGTCAGTCATTCCTTTCTTTAGATATTGTACGAATCGGCCAATTAAGTTGGCCACAGTAGGATCATATATACCATTTGGAATCGTACTATTTTCAGATTCGTAGGTAAAAAGTTAACTAAAATAAGGCCCGACAGCACTCCATATGTTTACACTTGGCTCTTCCGGATTTTTTTCTGGAAATAACTTAGTTTAATTATTTAAAACAAACATAACTTTCGTACATACCTATAATTATATTATTGTGCCATATCCCAGGCGGGATATACCTACATATTAAATTACATTTGTGGCCTGAGTAATCTTAAATTGCAAGAAATGGCAAAAATAACCCTATGAATTATAATTATATTTGTATCCATCTACAGTAAGGGGAAATGTCAACTGACTGGCTGTGTATCTTTCCGTTTCTTATGCCCTTGTCACTCTCCGCAGTAGTAGTAGTAAGCGAAACAATCATTTGAGGTGATTGGATCAAACGAGAACAGCGGAAACAATGCCGAGTATAAAAAGAAAACACAATTGACTTATTTTCAAGGTTATAAAATTATGGGATAAAATAGCATGGAAGTGGAAAAAACAAACAAGATTAAGGTTACTTACGAGCCAACCACCCACCCAGACATCCAGCATATGGATGGATGAGTAGCAAGCGGCAGAGGCAAAGTAACTTTTACTTAATATAAATTGCTCACCTGATAATAAGAATCCGCCATGATTGGATTGATACAAGATGACGACAATGATGATGTTGTTCTCGATGATGATTTTGCAGGCGGTTAGAGAAATCCAAAGAATATTCTACTATCGTTTTATTTTATAAGATGTTTTTGTTAATTTCTTTTGTTTTTAATATTGTTTTCTTCTTTTAGAATCAATGAACACGCACATGAATGTTTACTTTTTCTTTAATAATTTTTATAAAATTATTTAGGCACAATATATTATTGTTTTTCACTTTATTTCACCTCTAAAAACATATTGAAAATAAAATTGTATTAATTTAAAATATTTTGATAAAAAATAAATTTTTAATTATTTGTATAACCCCAAAGTGCATTGTTTTTCTATTATTGTTTATATTGCAACACAACTCTCTTCTCGATATCTCATCGAATGAAAGAATGCGACCCCACAAAGCAAAACATTTTCATCGGTAGTAACTAGGCGACGACAAACGACCAAGGCGGCGAATGGTCAACAACACATTGTCACTTATTTAATGTGAATGCTCGAATGAATGCCCGAATGGATAAATATGGATGAACTGTAGTAGTAGAGTAGGGTTGTGGATGATTGGACGTGTGTGATGATGGGATCAGAATTGAAAGAAAAAAAGAATTCTCATAATCATTATAGGCAGCCATGCAGCCAACAACACCGACAACGAAGACGACACTCTGACATCAGCTGGTTGCAATTGCAGTAACAAAAACAACGTAATTGACAACAAATAATATGACAACAGCACAGCAACCACCCCCAAGTCGCCAAATGCAATTCCACATGCATATAAGGAATTATGTGCATGTGTTGGAATTTTTTTATTTAGAATATAAAGAACATAAGGAAAATCATTGCAAATTATTCATATATGTATATCATTATTGCCCACTTTCTTAAAATCCATCATTTTGACGATCATCATTATTATCACAAATTTCATTGCATTTGTTGTTACATAAACAAACGACCATCACAACGAATGACAGATAGCAAGGGGGTTAAACAATAGGTGTGTTCGTTTACTCAACAATTTGTACAAATTTGTACAAGTTCAGTAACTTCTTGTAATCGGCTAAGGTCTTTTGCATTATACTGTAGAGTAAACGAACAACATCCAGTAACAATTTGTACAAATTTTGAGTAAACGAACACACATAATAATAAAAAACATGTGTTTGATGAACAAGAGTTGCCAATACTTTATGTTTTCAAAGGATATAAAAAGATAATCAATTGCTGATGACTATGAAAACCTATTTGACGATATGTGTGCTAGTTTATAGTACGTCTATATAAAACCGGATTTAACAATTGCATATACGTCAAACAAATCCTCATTAAGAAGGTTAACCCTGCAAAAGGCTATAATATAAACATGGCCTTATACCCCGTTTATATATAACCGGATTTAACAAACCGACTGGGTTTGAAATGTCAATTCCATTGCTTATAGGTATTTCAAACAAATCCTTATAAAGAAGGTTAACCCTGCAAAAAGCTCTAATATAAACAGCATATTTCCCAAATATATGGATGCAGAAATCTTTGAACCGGTGACTATCTTCGTTGATAGTCAGCCGGCTCTTAAAGCCATCAAATCCTCCAATATCAAGTCTGAGGCCGTTCTTGAGTGTAGAACTGCTTTGGCGAACCTCACAAACGCTGTCCGACTCTGCTGGGTACCGGGACACTGTGACATTGTGGGAAACGAGAAGGCAGATGAACTGACAAGACAAGGATCTCAATCAACGAGTCACGCTATCACTGATTCAATCAAACCACCCATATGTCACCTTTTTCGGAGAGTGGAGACGTTCTTTGAAGAACGAGCCAAGGAACTATGGCATAATGAACCAAGGTGCAACGTGTCAAGGGCCATTTTGCCGACTCTATCAACAAACAGAACAACTTCACTCTTAAATCTGAACAAGTCAGAAATCAGGGTATTGACGGGAGTCATTACCGGTCATTGCAACATCCGAGCTTTTATCGGCAAATGGCAGGATGATGGCGTGGACTATTGCAGGCTCTGTGAAGATGAGGAGTTAACGGAGACTATTGAGCGTATTTTATGTCGTTGCCCGATGTTAACTCGAAAGCGATATATATTAACAGGAGTATGCTTTCCTCCAAGCTTAACCTTCTACTCAAACATGGAACCAACAATCATAAGCATCATCAAAAATTTGAATTGGCTGGGACGGCGCGACCCATAATCGTAACTACTTCTCCGACAGTTTTCTACCATCACCAAATAAACCACCCTCTTTTCCTCATTACATCTTCATCTTATATAGTCCATCTATTATTACTTTCCCAACCCCACCCTCTTTTCTTTACTTTTTCTCCCTTTTCTCTTCTTCTGTCTTTTCAGGTAATTCTGAACCTCTTCTTTCTGATTTATGGATGATCACAATGGACCGAAAGGTCTCCGAGTGGCGTAGTCAATATATATTGACTACACATCCCCAAACCTAACCTAACCTAGTACGTTTACATATAACTACATTTTAGTAAACCCACTGGGGTTCAAATTCCATTGCGTATACGTGAAGTAAGACCTAATAAACATGGTCTTAAACCGGCAAAAAAAACTATAATGTAAAGAGACTATTAAACTGGTGATGGGAAGTTTATGATTCATATAATCGAATATTGGCAACTCTATTTACAATACAAAATTGTTCCAACAGATTTTTCTCAGTGTAATACGTAAACAAACAAATCCAGCTGGCTTGGTTGGAAATTCTGATAAGAAAACTAATCCAATCAAATAAGAGCAACAACAAATCTCAAAAAGCAACATTGATAAACAATTGTTAACAATTTACTATAAACTAAATAAATCAGCTGTTAGAAGCCAATTAAGAAAGAAAAAAACAACTCAATTACATTGGCCTTTTCCCTTTGCTGTTGTATTTCATTGAGACTGTGTTCATGTGTGAAATTGCGAAAATACGATGCTCTGCGCTAAATACGCATTTAACAACAGAACCAAAATAACTACAGCCTTTTTTGCCCTTTTCATACCCCCATCATTTATTTACCGCACCGGCAACATTTAGCTTATGTGTTGGTTTGATGTTGATGGGGGCATCAAAACAGATTTGTAGATTTGTTTACGTGTTGCTTTAATTTTTATCACGAAATATTGTGTTCATATTCTCCATTTGTTCGTTCATTTATTAGAATCAATGAAAACCGCATCAGGTCTCTCTGTCATAAATTATTCATTCAACGGAAATTTTGCAATTCTCTGCGGCAGCAGCAGAACGTACAATGTTGGTGAAGAAAATCAGAATTTTAAATTGAAAATAATTACACTGGATTTGGTTTTGGGTGGTGGCGCGGCTGGTTGCTTTGTCTTCTCATGTCTGTACGGTTAGTTGTTGCTGCATGTTAACGGCAATCATCATCATCCACAGCATTCCAATACACAATTTTACAAACCAACAGAACTACAACAAACTTTTTTCGCCTGCTTTGCACAATTTTGTGTAATTATAATTTACAAAAATGCCAACGAACGAAGAGATAAAAACAAGGCAAGAATGTAATATTTTTGCTTGTGTTCTTTGTGGCGGTTGTTGAAATGTCATTGGCAAAAAGTTATTTACATAAAATAAACAGGGTGGCAACACTATTGCATTGAGATGCTTGATTTTGATTCTGTTACGTTTTTACCGACGAAATGGATAATGAACTTTAAGTGGACACAAAAGAATAGCAATAAAAACACCAGCACTTATTTTCAATTTTGTTTTTGTATTATCCAATTCAAATGCTTAATGATAGGTAACATTTTACACTAACTCTCTTCACTTCACTTTTCCAATAACGTCGTTTACAGCAAAGTAAAATGATAAGATTGTTGGTTTTTGGTGTGTAGTGCGGGGAAAACTTCCATTTGTCTTTTATTAGTCTGTTTTGCTTTTTTGTTGTCTCGATTCTTTTCGCCTTCTATCTTTTACTTCCATCACATATCAATTGTTGCTTTTTTATTTTTGCATACACTCACACACTTACGCGCGCTCTTAACACACTCACACATCGTAAACAAAAAGAAGGAAAAAGAAAATACCAATCCCCCAATCCAACAACCTTTGAAAGATTTCCAACTCTCGAAGAAGAACGAAAAATGCCGTGGCCACGTAGCCAAATTTCGAACCGCACTTAATTATTTCGTTGACTAATTTAATATTTTAGTAATGTTTTTCACTAATTATAAGTTTTTCTTCATATTAATTAAAAGGGTTTTTAACAAAAAAAAAGTTTCACGCGAAAATGAATGACCGACCAAAACTCGCTCGTCTGCTTAGGGATAGGGATACGCAAGTCGACTTTCGATAAATCGATCAATCGAATTTTTTTCGTAGTCGACTTTTGTTTATTCAGAAAATCGAAAATTCAATTTTTTTGGAAACTTCAGATTTTAACCCACAATTTAATTTTTATACAACAAATTTTTAAAATGTCACTCTCTGTTGACATCAGTAACAATATGTCTGTTCGATAAACCAAAAGTTTGTACAAATTTGTACAAGCTTTTACAAAATGCTATTCGATAACAAACTTGTTCAGTAAAGGGGGTACACAAGATCAGTTTTGACAGTCGATTTTTCGGAAATATCGGTAAATGTCAAACTTGTCCAGCAAACACAAAATATTTTGTGGCAATCAACCGATTATTTGAGCAAAACTGACAGTCAAAACTGATCGTGTGTACCCCACTTAAAACAGAAATGAGAAGTAGTTGCAAGAACTTGCAAATACTTTTTACTTGCAAAGTTATCGAACAGGCCTAAAGCGGAGTACACACGATCAGTTTTGACTGTCGATTTTTCGGAAATATAGATAAATGTCAAACCGTCCAGCAACCGCAAATATTTTGTGGTTGCCTGGTGACTGACAGAAATGAACGGCCACACTGGCAAGCTACCGATTATTTGAGCAAAAATGACAGTCCAAACTGATCGTGTGTACCCCATATGTATCAAAAAAGCTCTAAAGTCAATAAACATCGATTTTAGTCGACTTTGATCAGAATCGAAAAATCGACTTTGTTGTTTAATGCAAAAATTGAGGTATAGAAAAGTCGATTACCATTACGTATCCCTACTACTCGCTTGTGTTCAGAGTTGTATGTCGATCGACAGCTTTCCATTAATGATAATTTATGGGCCGATTCCGTACAGCGAGGCGAGTCATGTCGCGTCGTCTATCGTCTCTGCGACAAAATTTAAAAAATGCACTACGTACAGCGATAGAAAATAATCGTCGATAACAAGTTATTTTTATTTTTTTTTATTTTATTTTTATTCGATTATAAAAATGAACGGCGACAGCTAATTTGTTGTCGCCGGAAAATGAACATTACGGCGACAAAATTTGACATCGTCGTGCGACTTTTGCCATATGTAATGGAAAAATAGCAACTGGCAACGCGACACGACTCGCCTCGCTGTACGGAATCGGCCCATTAGACTAGCTGATTTGGCGGTCCTTGAACACTAAAAATATCCAACGTTTGAGTAAAGTTGGACGTTATTTCAGATAAAAGAATAAAAGGACAACATAATTTGAATTTTTCTTTATTCTGTTATCAGAAATGACGTCCAACTTTATTCAAAAGTTGGATGTGTTTAGGGATATAGAATATACAAAAAGCCTAAAGCATATTTTTCTCAACTTGCAAGCAAGCACTGATTCTTTCACTGTCAACAATGACAGTGACCCGCGTTTCCTATGCTCATAAGTATAGGGAAGATGACAGTTCCCTGTTTGAAGGTTGGGGAGGGTGTTGGGTTATCCCCAACTGTCTCTCTCCAACAAATTAAGTAATGTAAATTGGAGCAGAGTAATACTTAAAGCAAGTTTCCAGTTCTTAAAGGGGATAGCTGAATACAAACACGTTTTTATTGAACTAACTTACAGACTAGACAAACTTAAAAGTTATTAATTATCTCATGCTGTTGGTTTCTTAGGCAGAGAACCAAAAGCAGATATAACAGTTCCTTTAGTACCAGTTACAGTTGTAGTTAGAGGCGGTACTGTGGGTTTATTAACAGTAGCAGGTTGATCCCATTTGGATTTTCTAAAAATAAAACAAAAATATTAATTAAACATTTAAAATATCAAAATACTGGTCACATCTACCTCTTTTTGGCCTCCTCTTCCACTTTACGTGCCAATGCCGAAACTTGTTCAATTTTTCCCGAATCTTTCTTTTCTTTTTGTCTTTTTAGCATTTCATTCTTCTGGACCAATGCCAACTCTTCGTAATAACTTTCAGTACCCCATTGCAGTGGATCATAGATCTCGGGTGGATAATTGGTTCCAAATTCATTAATGTCACAAAATTGAATGAGCTTCTCATAAATGCTAGGATTGCGAAACTCTTTACGTTGTTGTATAATACGATTCATGTCCATGTTGTTGCTTTCCATTTTCTCATATAGTTGGTTGATTTTTTCTGTCAGCTCTGGCAAAGGTTTGCCTTTGGGTTCTGGTGGCAGTGAAAACCCGTAGTGTGCAAAACGAGCATATTTATCTTTCACCTTTCCTGTTTTCTCGGAGGAATCATCATCTATTTCAATTGGTGTACCACCATTACGTTGTGGTGTTGGACCATCTTCAATTTTAATAACATTGTCATCTTCCGATTCGTCACTCGAAAGGGTTTCAGGGCTGTCATCTTCATCGTTGTCGTTTCGTTCATCATCAGAGATAATGGTGTCATCCTGATAGCTCACCAATCGTTTAACATCTTTGGATTTCTTCTTTTTCTTTTTGGGTGGCGATGCTGCTTTCCTTTTTTCAGGAGTTTGTTGTGGTGTAGGTTTTTGTGGTGGTATGATAACCTGGAATGAAAATTTGGATAGGTTCTCATAAACAACACAACGTTTATCATCATGTATTGTAGACTTACAATTGAGGTCTGTGAATTTTGTGAATCTGGAGACTGTTCTTGGTCATCCTCATTTTCGGAATCAGTGTATTGTGCTGTTAAACTTGCCAAAGCCGAGTTGCTCATTGTTATTTACTTAAATTTAATACTTTATTAAATATTTCCAACAATCAAAACAAAGCCACACTACTTTATCGCAGTCGCGAATTTATTGCGTCGACGTCGTTCCACAGAGTTCTGTTTTTGCATACGTACATTACGTTGGAACCCTCTATGAAAACGTACAGTAGATGTCAACAATTTTATCATGGAGCAAATTTAAGCCTATATTACATTATGTGTATTCCATGTGTATGTTTTGCATTTTTTTACACCTATGTATATATTTTTTAATTGCTCATAGAGAACACCTTAAACTTTAGTCCTATGTAGTTTTTTGTAAAAATGTTCAATTAGTCCCAAATTTACATAAGGCGAGTTTACTTGCGGCAATTGTCAGTTTGATAGAGACGGGTGAGGCATATGGTAACCCTTTGCCTCTCAGCCCCCTCTCTAACCTACAAATTGACAATTGCCGCAAGTAAACTCGCCTAATGTAAATTGGGACTTAGTTTCGCCATCAATATTACAGTGTGAGGAATACACCCCAACTAGGTATAAAGTGTCTTGCAGAACAGCTTTAAGTGTGTTCGATACACGTGAGGTGCAGACATGATGAAATAATAAGGTGGCGTAAAACGTCCAGCTGATTGGTTTCAATCTGTCAAATTTTTTGTTATTGTGAATAAATTGAATGAAAACGTAAACAAACATTTTGACATATTGAAGAATTTTCCGCCAAAAATGAGTTGTTGTTGTGCTACTTACGTGACCTGTTAAATAGATCTTGGGTGCAGAGGTGAATGCAAGAAAATGCCGCATAGCCTTAACCCACTTAGCGCCGAGAATTTTTTTTGCGAGAAAAACTAAAATTGTTTATGAAAATTATTTTTTTGAGACTTTTTAAGCATTTTTTAAGAAATAACTTTTTTCTTTAAACGTATAGTTTTCCTGCAATGGGGCCACCTTTTAAAAGTCGAATGAAGCATTAAAAGGCTGAAATGACAGATAACAGACAATACAATAACAAAATGCAAAAAACCCCACAAAAATACTCGAAAAAACCAGAGTTTTACGTCAATTTTTGCAACCATTTTTTGTGGCGTTTAAACAACCAGTGGCTTTATCTGGGTTAAAGGCCTACGTACATAAGCTGCCTCGCCTGCTTACCTTGCTTGCTTCTGATAAAAGAATAAAAAAGAAAAGGGCAACCCAGTTCGAAATTAGCTCGGCCTTCTTTATTCTTTTATTTGTATTATGTCAGAAATGAAGCAGAAAAGCAAGGCAACCAGGCAAGGCAGCTTATGCCTTAAAGGTATGAACAGAATGAAACACGCCGCTTTTTTCAAGCTCAGTTTCATGTCATAGATTAAAGGCCAAGTACTTCTTAATTCAAATGCTGCATAATTAATTTGAATGAGGTAGTACTTTGCCTTTAGTCTTTTACATGAAACTGAGCGTAGTAAGGCGGTCTATTTCATTGTGTTTCTACCTTTAGTTCTGCAAGTTTAATTTTTTAAATAATTTTTTGGTGTAGATGGCATAGCTGTAAAATTTCTAAAACTCATTTTCCCATACATATCAAGATATATTTCATTTCCTTAATGCTATATTTACTACTTCCGTCTTCCCCAATGCGTGTAAAGTAGCAAGAGTTGTTCCTATCCCTAAAGTTAAAGGACTTCATACGATTGAAAACATGAGACCCATAAGTTATTACCAGCGCTCTCTAAAGGCCTGCGTACATAAGCTGCATTGCCTGCTTACCTTGCGTACTTCTGATAAAAGAATAAAAAAGAAAAGGGCAACCCAGTTCGAAATTTCCTCGGCCTTCTTTATTCTTATTATGTCAAAAATGAAGCAGGAAAGCAAGGCCTGCGTACATATGCTGCTCTGCCTGATTGCCTTGCTTTCCTGCTTCATTTTTGACATAATAAAAGTAAAAGAATAAAGGAGGCCAAGCAAATTTCGAACTGGTTTGCCCTTTTCTTTTTTATTCTTTTATCAGAAGCAAGCAAGGCAACCAGGCGAGGCAGCTTATGTACGTAGGCCTTCAGGCAGAGCAGCTTATGTACGCAGGCCTTATGGTGGCGGAGCACCTTATTAAAGAACAAATTCAAATGTTTCTTGATAACCGTAAAATTATCTACAACTGTCAATATGACTTTAGGCGTGGTCTCAGACCAAGTGTGTTCCAGAACTGCAAGAATCTACTAATTTTTACTATTTTTTCCGATAACATAAAGGAAAAAATGTTATCGTAGCAAAAATTAGTAGCTTCTTGCAAGTTCTGGAACAGAGCATAAATTTTTAAATTTTGTATTTTTGCTGTCATAATTAATATATTTTGATAAATTCTCTCATTTGTTAGAGATGGAACATATTTTACCTTCGTTCGGAGAGTAATTAAAATTGAACCATGGTTTAATAACTCTGCGTTTACAAATGACAGGACAGTTGACTTCATGTATTGATTGTCAAAATCCCACAACTTGCCTGTGTGACGTAGGCGTCCCGACAACTGCAAAAACAGTTGTAACATTTTGAAAGAAAATCACCGATTTATTTTTGTTTTCCGTTCACATATTTTGTTTTTGTTCATGTTCTTTTGTTTTCAAAACATTTCAATTATTATCTCACTTATTTTTACAAAAATGCCAAAAGTTTGTCTTCCTTATGTCCGTAATTTCTACGCGTAGTTATCTATGAGTTCATAGATATCCCCCGTGTAAGCAAAATTTCATAATTTCAATGCATAGGTAACGTTACCGGGTCGAAAACGGCCGTGTTACTTACACCAAGGATTTTGCCTGGTTGATTGTTGCCAATGTGTTAAAAATTGTCAAAACACTTATATATGGCAATGTTTTTACGAAACCATGAATGAAAATAACCAATGTTACCACATGTTTTCAAAATGTACACGCCTCGGTAAATGGCACGTAGAAATTACCAAAGGCGTAGGTAAAGATAACTAATAGGTAGCTACCTATCCGGTTACCTATGGCTAGAAATTACGGGCATTACTGTCTGTGAAAATATGATGGACAGCTGAGAGACAAACGACAAATGTATGTATGTGTTAGTAAATCAGAGTTGTATTTGAAGACAAACCGTCTGGTGTAAACGCCTAGTAAGAAAGGTTAGCCAAAGCTTTATGTCAATTTAATTTTTTTCATTCGAGTATGCCTAAAACTTCAAAACAATATAAACAAACTGTGTATGTGTGTGTGGTGTTTGAATAATATGCCAAACAATCGAATTCAATGATTTTTAAAATTGTTTTTAGACGATTTGTATGGAAGAAATTGGTGAGATTTGCATTGAAACAATCAGTTTATCATATTCACAACTCGATTATGTGGAGAAAACTTAACTCTTCATTCATTTTTGCGTTTTTTATAAAATCCTCAAAAAATGCATTGTAAACAAAACCACTTGTTGCTTTTATTTTGAAGTTTTAGAATTCAACAAAAACAAGGGTTCTATCGATTTTTTCATTTAAATCTACCTCTTTACTTATACCATGGTAAGTGCAAGTGTAAAATGTGTTTTATATTTCACATTCTTCAGCTTTTGTATTGAAGGTAAACAGCTGGTTCTATTTGTTTATTTGAATTGTTGACGTATTCTTCCTGATAATTGTACAAGTTCGTTCTGGAGTTGCTCTATTTCCGCTTTAATTCAAGAAGAAGAAAAGGAAAATGACTCCTACATCACTCGGAGGTGTTGAAGTCGAGGAAGATCGCATACAGAAGAGGGTCAATAAAATTCTGGAAACACGATTAGACACGGAAAAAGTATGTAGTATTCAATTATTCCCATAATTTCCCAATGCCCTTTTTATTAATTCCAATCTCCTAGGACACCTTAGAAGCTTTGCAAGATTTGTCAAATTTCTTTACGGAAAACACTCTACAAAATAGACGAAACCTACGATCCCGCATCGAAAAACGTTCTGTATTCATAAATGATGAATTTCTCAAGGCATTTCGTGAAGTAAAGAATAATCTTGACATGGTTATTAGTGATTTGGATACTTTAGCAGATTCTGTGCAGGCTATGAAAAATGATTTGGAATCATCGAAAGCACTAACACACGACCTTATTAAGCAGACCAATTCATTGCAAGAAGAGCGTGATCGCTTACAGGTACATAAACAAATTGCAGAGGCATTTTTGGGACGTTTCCAATTGAGTGTGCCGGAACATCAAATGTTGTATGGTACATCCAAGGATACACCCATTGTTCCGGAATTTTTCGATGTTCTGGATCGTGTCCAGGCAATACATTCAGAATGTCGGGTACTGATGCAGTGTGGATATCAAACGGCTGCTTCAGATATTATGGAAGAGATGACACTACATCAAGAGGGCGCCTTGGAACGACTCTATAGATGGACACAAAATCATTGTAGGAATTTGGAAAACAATGAAATTGGTCAACTTGTTTGTAGGGCCATGGGCAGATTACAAGATAGACCAGTATTGTTCAAGTAAGTAATCTCTGCTAAATAAGAGTGCATTTTGTTTCGTAATGTGATGTTTTCTTTTAGATATGTTGTAGATGAATATGCCATTGCGAGAAGAGCCGTCCTTGTACGACTATTTATTGAAGCCTTAACAGAAGGTGGCCCAGGGGGCAACCCAAAACCCATTGAGATGCATGCCCATGATCCAAAACGCTACATTGGTGACATGTTTGCCTGGTTGCATCAATCCATACCCACAGAAAAAGACAACTTGAACCTACTTCTAAAGGAATGTGATAAGAATGACATCTCCGAGCAAAAACGTAATGCCTTGGCTTATATTGTTGAGGGTGTTTGTCATCCCCTAAAGGTTCGCGTTGATACCATTTTGACTTCCGAGAAAGATGCCATTGTATTATTTGCTATCTCGAATCTGCTACGTTTCTATCAACAAATTATGAAACAAGTTGTCCAAGGAGGTTCTTTGAAACAATGTTTAATTGATTTACAAAAGTCCAGTGAAGAGATTTACTTGAATGCCTTGGCCGCTCAGGTGAAACATATTTTACAAAAACCAGCTGGTTCGGCAGCTGAACCGCCGCAAAGAGATTTGGTGCCACCTGCAAGTTTGGGACGTTTATTGAATCTCCTCAAAGAGATTCTCTCTGTGGCCACAATGGTTGATGGCCGTCAATCGGATATTACCAAAATTGTATCTTGTATCATTGACCCACTACTGCAATCGGTCCAAGAATCCGCATCTCATTTGCCAACTATCGACATGTCGGTCTACTTATTGAATTGTATTTATCATATGCAAAATTCTCTAGCTGTCTATGAGTATATGGATGAAAGAGTTGAACGTCTGCAGGCTCAATCCGAAGCTCAAATTGATACACTGACTTCAGAGCAAGCTTCATCGCTGGTGGCAAATCTGCAATTGGGACCCATATATACAATTTTACAAACTAATCAATCTAAAATTGAATCAAATCTTCTGAAGATTTTCATGAATAAGATGGATGCATTCTTGCAGATGCCTGAAGTTTTACTATTGCCCCAAATCCAGTTGATTATGTCCAGCTCTCATCGTAATGCTGTACAGAAGAGATCGTTCAATGTTATTGTTGCCATCTATAAGCAAATATATGAACGTGTTCATGATCCCGCCAATGGTTTTGAACATCCAGAGGCAATATTTTCAAAGACACCAGAACAAGTTTCGAAAATATTGGCCATTTAAATGTGTATTAAAAGGTATTTATGTATTCGCTTGTTCTTCGTAGTTATTTGACGAACTTTTTGCTATCTTTTAGTAGTAATAATATGAAGTGCTAATGGAAGTTATCAAAAGTAAATTATAAACATTTCCACTAAAAAATAATTGAATGAGCCCTCAAATTTGTCATCGTTCTCCTGCCAAAGGAGCACAGGAGTAAAACATTGGTATGTTTGCATTTAAAGTTATTTACTAAATTGTTGGGAGAGCAGTGGAGACGTTTCCACCGGATGGGGAGGGTAGTTGAGATATTTTTGGTATATGTGGGTCAAGAATAACAAATGAGAAGCAAAAACGTTTTTGTTACGAACAATGAATTAGTTAGTAACCGAATGCTACTATGGAAAAGCGAGAAAAGTTGAATGCTGTCTGCTATTTTCACGGATATTATAATGCCACAACTATATATGACAAAGTCGCTTGCCGGCAGCACATGGGGTTCAGATAAAGAAACCTTGTTCACCGCATATAACGCGATAGGTCGGTCTGTGGTAAGCTATGCGGCTCAAAGCAACGCGATGGAAAATTTTCAAACCTGTCAGAATTCGGCTCTGAGAACTCCAACATGGTGCCTCCTTATGTCTTCAGTGGACCACCTACATGAGGAGACAACGACTCTTTCTGTAGGGCGGATCTCCATGATCCAGAAAGGTAGTTCCAACGTTACAGGGGAGAACCCCTAGACCAACAAGCCTATCAAAGCAGATTTAAATAGAATTCACACTAATGCAGCCGGGCTAATGGGTACTTTACACGATATGTATTTTACATATGGGTTGTCACTTTTTATATACAAAATGTATACGCAAAGTGACAACCCATATGTAAAATACATATCGTGTAAAGTACCCATAAGGAAGGACAAGTATAACTACCGGAGAGCCGTGTTTTACTGCACGAAATTTATCGGCAGAGACCCAACTGAGATAACTCAGGGGGAATTCAGGGAGATTGGATTGAAGATTCAATTTGTGAGGCGTTTAGAACGGAAATATCCTCACATTGAGAAACTCTTCGACCGAATTCCGACCCCTGCGAAAGATGCTGTTTCCAGCTCAGCTGCTGTGAAAAAAATATCTCTCACAGGGAAATCAACAAAACCGATGGTGTCGAGTTGCTCGAGTCCTTTGCAGTCATCTTTGATGACTGCGGAAGGACCAGGCAGCTCGACCTCATCGGCCCCTAACACGACGAACCGCTCGGGAATTACTGGTGTGAATCCTGGCGTTTCGAAGCTGGCGCAGGAAAAGACGCAGCATCAAGCTAAGCAGCCGCTAAATGTACCGCCTATTTCGACTGCTTCGTCGGTGGCTGCTGCTGGACCTGTTGGGGAGAAGAAGGTTGGAGAGCGATCAGGGGCGACGCTTGTGCAAAGGACTGGTCAACAGACCATTGCAAAATCGTCTGCAACTGATGGATCTTATTCTTCTGAAGGCAAGAAGGATGGAGCGTGGTACAGGGCTGGTACGGCGAAGAACCATGTGGCTGGTTCGAAGGATGGCCCATTGACCTCAAAACAGGGCGGTTCTTCGAGGACATCTGCGCAGGAATGCGTTAAGAGGGTTAGGTCCTCCGAAGACCCGCATCCTTTTGCTAAGAGGGTGGTGGAACATCGTTCGAACAACCAGGTGGAGTCCTTCGCAAAGGTGACCGGTCAAAAGAAGCTAGAGAAGGATCAACCGGGGAAAGCCGACCAAGGGCTGAATCCTTCTCAACCTTCTGTTGAACGGTCATCAGCGTCAGGGGTCTCCCAGGTGACAGTCGCTCCGGATGATTTCCGGGTGGAGATCATTGATGGAGATGATCTGGATGGGAGGATCAGCGATACACACTGGCTCGCGGTGGAACTGTGTAAAGATCTGCAAAAATTCTAATTACAGGAGCAGTGAGGAGCATCCCTCAGGCAGCACAGAATGCAGTACTGAATATCCAGCCTCTGGATATTCTTGTTCAGTACCAAGCATCCGGATGATTCCGGGTGGAGATCATCGATGGAGATGATCTGGATGGGAGGATCAGCGATACACACTGGCTCGCGGTGGAACTGTGTAAAGATCTGCTTCAATTCTAATTACAGGAGCAGTGAGGAACATCCCTCAGGCAGCACAGAATGCAGTACTGAATATCCAGTCTCTGGATATTCTTGTTCAGTACCAAGCATCCCGTTGAGGCTCAAGGAGCTTAACCTGTGGCGCTCTTCAGGGCCTGGACATGCTAGCATTTTACAACAGTTAAGCAGTCAGATCGGACTAACAGATGTGGGGAGTGTAACCGACTATATCTCGCCTTCACTGGATTTTGATGCAGCGAAGGTAATTATCCCTGATAGAAGTGAATGGGAGCATGGCAGACCACTACCCGATAGCCTTTCCATCTTTACTGATGGTTCAAAGATGGATGAAGGTACTGGAGCGGGGGTGTACTGCGAAGAGCTAAACATTAAACGCTCGTTCAAGCTTAATGCAAATTGCAGTGTTTTTCAGGCGGAAGTCTTTGCAGTATTGAAGGCCTTACAATTAGTGGTAGGAATGACGGACCACGCAGGCAGGACAGTTACAGTCTATGTAGATAGTCAGGCTGCCCTTAAGGAGTTAGAATCTCACACTATTAAATCTAGGATCGTTCAAAATTGTAGGTCCTTCTTAAAAACCTGTAATTTAAGCGTCAAACTTTGTTGGGTTCCAGTGCACTGCAATGTTGAAGGGATTGAGATTGTTGATGAACTAGCAAGGCGAGGCTCCCAGTCCTCTGACCTTATGGTAGAGGACTATGTCAAGCCACCGCTCTGCTACTTCCTCGGCAAACTCTGCCAGTTTTATGTAGAGAAAACCGTAAGAATCTGGCAAGACGTACCTGGTTTCAAGGTATCGAAGTCAATCTGGCCGGCAATCTCAAGGCGTAGAACTGCGTCCCTTCTCTCACTTTGCAAGTCGGAAATCAGAATCGCTACAGGGGTCATAACTGGCCACTGTAGAATAAGATTTTTGACATGTAAGTGGGATGATAACATTGAGTACTGTGAGGATGAGGAGGAAACGGAGACAATCGAGCACCTCTTATGTAGATGTCCTAGACTGATGGTCAAAAGACATAGACTATTTGGTGTACATGTGATTGACTCTCTATCTTACTTCTCCTCTATTGACCCTACTATCCTGGTGGTTTACTGCAAGAGTCTAAAGTGGCTCTGGGGCGGGTCAGAATAGGCTTAGAACAGTCTAGAAAAATAATCTCTCTCTTCTTAAAACAATCTGTTACTCTCCTTTCCCCTTTCCTCCTTCCCATCTTTCCAACTTAATCCACCATCTCCTCCGATTTCCACACTCACCGCAGCCTATAAAAATGGCTTGCGAATTGAGTACCCGAATGACTGAAACTTTGCAAATCGTACAAATTCTTCCAATCGTATACCAATTTCCAAGAAAGTTTTTATCAGACAACACCATTCGGTACTTCCTTCACAAAAGTTAAAAATTTTCGCTTAAGAAAACGTATTGAAATTTTCTCCGAAGGTAGTTCAATATCCTATTTTTCGTTGGCAAGTCCATATTTCTCGACATAATGGCCCGAAAGCTTTAACAAATCCTACGGTTACCAACTAAGTGACTGGTCGATCATATAACTATCGTCACTCCTTTGGTTGGTTTTGCTCCAACCTTTGCTAACTTATGCCAAGTTTACACTTGCGCTCCAAAATCCATTGGATTTCACGAAATCCTGAAATACACCCCGGTGTTTACACTAATTTTTTGTTGATTTCAAACATATGACAATGATCAAGGTAGATGCATATGCGCAGCTGATTGAACATGAATTTTCAAGACAAGTTGTTGTAAATTGAATTAAAGATCAAAAATATTCGACAATACAGAACTTTACAACTTTATTTAAAAAATTATCGTAAAATTATCTATATATCATATCAATTGTGTATAGTACCAAAAAATAAATAATGATTTTATAGTTGAGACATCATAATAATAAATTTTGATAGATAAAAGTTGTGCTCAGACCTACAAAATATTAGTACATGCAGTAGTTGTCCCGTTTAGTACTAAAAATGAGTTCCCGTATTCCGAAATCTAGCAAGACATGCACTTCTCTTTAAACAAAAATAGCGCCGAATATCACCCTCTTCTCCTGTTTTCTGCCATACAATTTTGGCCTATCAGAAACTAGCAGCAAGCATGTTCATATGTTCATTGGTATCTAATATTATAGCTGATACGTTGATTTTGACATTTTTGCTGGAGTTTTTGCAATTTCCGTCATTTCCCGTTTCCGTATTTTTAGGAAATTTGTATAGGGGAGACATTATTTTACAATTAGATCCATTTTCTAAAATTACCATTAAAAAAATAGCATTGTAAGAAAGTTTTTTAATATTTTTGACGTTGTTTACAAATTTTGATACTAAAATTTGTTGTTTCAGCAATTCGCACATCTACCTTGTTTATTGTGATACGTGAAAAGTGTTGCAACTTTTGGTACTTTTTTAGGCAAAAGCAAGGTTGTATATCATGTGTACTGTGATTTCGATGTTGATTTCGCTGAAATCACGAAATAACAGCCAGTTTCTGTATGTCGAAAGAAGAATGTGTGCGAATGAAACACGCCCGAACTTTAGTTTTCGAAATAATTTTAACTTTGCTTTTGCTTCAAAACAAAAAACAAATTTGAAAAACACACAAGAGTTTGGACGTGTTTCTTTCGCACACATTTTTCTTTCGACATACAGAAACAGGCTGTAAGATGATTTCATTTTTGTATGCGAAATCATGATAAATTTTGCATGATTCCGCGCGAAATCACGAAACGCCTTCGAAATCACGAAAAGACGCCGAATGTAAACCAAACATTATCGACATCTTACGATATTTGCATTTTACGATAATTGCATTTTAATGTTACCGATTTTTTGTCGGTAACGGTAAAATTAATTAGAGATTCAATATTTAAATTCATAACCGTTATTTGTATATATTGACGTTGGCTAGATTTGTGTTTCCTCTATACACATCAAACGCACTATAACTACATGATCAAATGGCCATATGTTCTGGTCCATGATTTTATCACTCGATTTTATTTAAAAATGCATTCCGCCGCATTTTTCTCAATCTCTAATATAATAGATCACAAATCTTACAATGCATATATTTGCTTGTTGTAATTGTATATCTTTTATTACTACAAAACGATAGAAGATGAGTGCACCCTCCCACCCAGCCACCACGACCGCCAAGAGGAAAAAGAAAATAGCAAACAACAACTTTGCCGTAACACACTCATTGACAAAAAAGGAAAAATCACATGAAATTTGAAAATCTCATGTCTTTGTGTATGGGGATCGAGCGACCGGCAAGCTATTAGCTTAGCCCAGTGTATGAAAGTTGAGCGGAGAACAAACGAAAAGTGTTTTTGGATAGCATTTTTGTTTTGAGCAGAGAACTTTGATAAGAATGAAGACGAGGGTAAACAATGCGGTTGCCAGTAACTTGTTGCCGATGGTTTTTCAGTAGTCTTCCAGTAATGCTACTGGCGTATTTAGTTAGTTAGTTGTGGTTAGCATGAGTAATGAGTTAAGAGTTTGTGTTTTTTTTCTTTTTCAAACAACGATGCAGTTAAAAATTCTTCGAAATTTCTTTTGTGAATGAATTAACGTAACGAACTTTGATAATATTCATTCCTTCGCTCTTAGTTAAGCAAAAACGTACCGACTGATATAATAATGACGCCACAAAGTAAAATAAATAAAATAAAATAAAAAAAACGTAAACTAAGAAGAAAAGTAAACGCGCGCGGCATTTCTTTTAGTTTGAAAACAAAAACAACAACCACCAACAATGTGTGATATTCATTCATCCTAAAATTACTTGCAAATTTATCAATTGAAAAGCCATTATAAGGCGAGTGTTTGATGATTTAAAGCTTCTTATCACATCTCTATTAAAAAAAGACAAATAAACAAAATAAAAAAACAGCAAATCACTTGAAAGAACTTTAAAAATAGCAACAGCCAAAAAGCAAATTACATGTAAAAATAGAAATCAACCACAATCATCTATCAAATGAGGATTTAAAATTGCTATTAAGCCCCCCGAAAAGTAAACAAACAATTTTTGTTGACTTACTTTCAACAAAACAAAAACTAATTGATATATTGGGGTAAGTGTTTACTTTGTTAAACTCTCTCTCTCATTGCTGTTTGTTGTTATCATCAAAAAAGGAAACCGTTTATTTTGAAATATTTATAAAATGCAAATAAATGAGGTTGGCGTTTCTTTCAACGGCCATGAACGAATCAAAAATACCCTTTTCATTGAAGATTCGAGGTATACAAAAAAAGAATAATTTTAACGAACATACCTAAAAGGATGTCTCTGGTATCAATTGCACCTCCTTTGTATCACAGAGACCGAACAACAACTGGAGCACGATATAAAATCATGTTTGGTGCAGTTTTTCATAAGTTTTCGGGTCGCGGCATTTCCTTACTTCTTTACTATTTACTACGGGGACACATTAGTCAGCCCGCCGAAAATTTTGATATTCGGTTGTTGTTAACAAGTAAAAAAGTATCAGTCGGCTTTGCCGACAGAGATATACCCTCAGCCTGTGTATATTGAAACAATTTTTTCCCAAAATACGTATGTATTTAGGGGGTTTTAAAAATTTTGGGCGTTTGAACCGACAAAAATTTTGATTAGGATTAAAGATCAAAAGTTTTGCGAAGGAGATACTAAAAGGAATGGATCGACATTGACCGTTATGGAAGTGGATCTCCAGCCACAACATATGGTGCCATAGGGGGTTTTTACACTCTTCAGGCTGTTTGTTCAAGAAGTATGGACTTGCGCCTAAAAAAACGTTTACCATCGTAATTGTGGCTGCGAATGCAAGTTGCTGCAACAAAAATCAAAGTGATTCGATATCAGGTCTTAAAGTGAACTTATCCGAAATTTTGTGTGGGAGGTACCGGATGGAGTGTACAAATATAGACCATATTTGAACCTGATCTATATCTGGTGGATATATTAGGATGTGTAAAGTATAGACCAATTCGGCCACTCCCTTCAAGAATTACCGTACGAACAATTTTTCCGAACATTTTTGAACTTTTGTGGGGGAGGTACCTGAAGGAGTGGACCGATATGGCTTATCCTCAAACTTAAACTATGTTTGTACAAAATATTACTAAGGCCAAATTTTGGACCGCATCGACAGATCCGTGCGAGAGTTATCTTGCGCTCCAACCACCTCACACGGTGTCATAGGGGTTTTTTGAAATTTTATAGGCAATTTTCTCAGGAAGTATGGACTTGCCCCTGATGAAACTTGTACCGTCGTATGGAGGGCTGTGAATACATGTTGCTAAAACAAAAATCAAAGCGATTCGAGATATGGCCCTAAACTAAACTTTTCTGAAATTTTGTGTGGGAGGTACCCGAAGGAGTGGACCGATTGAGTCCATATTGAAACCTTATTTAAGTCTGGTACATATTTCACGATGGGCAAAGTATGGACCAAATCGGTTACTCCCTTCAAGTTACTCCGCACAAATTTTCGGAACTTTTTCAAACTTTTGTGGGCGAGGTACCGGAAGGAGTGGACCGATATAGCCCATCTTCGAACTTAAACTAAGTTTGGGTAAAATATTACGAAAGCCAAAATTTGAACCGAATCGGTTAATTCGTTAGAGAGTTATCGTGCGCTCCAGACAGACAGACGGACGGACATTGCTCAATCGACTCCAAATTGTCTGAAACACATTTCGTCCAAACATACCTGGTGTCTAAAACCATTATTTCGATGAGGCACATTTTGCCCGTATGAAAGTGTATATACCCTCGTTAGCATAAATGCTGAGGGTATAAAAAAAGTGGTAAGATCGGATAAATAGAAGTTCAGGGGCCTAATTACGTGATTCGATATCGAGTTGTTTCGACCCGAGTACTCAAAGTTGGGATGACAACATTCGTTATCGAGTAAAATTATCGAGAAATTGAGCATAAATTTGCGAGTAATTTCTCGTAGCCAAATGGCCTATCGTAAACAAACGAAATAAAAGATTTCTTATTGTATTTTTGTTTAAAATGTTAAAAATGTTGTTTATTGGCGGTTTATAGAGGAAAAATGATATTAGTAAATAATTGTGAGCATTCTTTACACAAAATAACAAGAGAAATTGGGAAAAGTCCTTTTCAGTCGTTTTGAGAAATTGTGATAAAATTAGAATTAAAATAAATACATATGCATGCTATCATTAACCAAAAATTAGTGTTTGCAGTCGTTAAAATACAAGTTGAAAAAATATGAATTTCTGCAAAACAAAAAATTATTTAATATTAATAGCCTTCACTTTATAAGTGAACAACTTTTAATAAAGTGCATTTTAAACAGTTCATCCCCCGTTGTTTACCAAAGGAAATACTCTCTCAGAGAGGCTAAGTCAAAACACCCACCAAATTCTCTCATTTATTTTGAGAGAGAATTATTAAGGTAGATGTATTAGCAAACTGTAACAAGAATGTCAAAACAATTTTGCAAACATTACTAATTTTCATATTTTCTTAGCACAACTTCATTCCGAAATTATTATTCAATGTATTGTTAAAAAAATTCCACAAATATTTACATTTTTCATCCATAATTTTGTTTTTTAGTTTTTGCTTTGAAATAAACACATTTTTTTGACATCTACCTTCATAACATTCCCTGAAGAACACATAGTTCGATTACCGGTTACTCTCGAAACATTCGATCAACGATTTCGATCGAGTCTTATCATGCCGTTTTTTTCTCGTGTCGAAAACTTATTCACGAGCAAATACTCGATCGAATCGACTCACATAATTAGGCCCCAGTCTTTCACAGATGTCATCACGGAAGATACCTGCCTCCAGGATCGTGAAATCATACGCATACGTAGGACTTCTTGATATAACGTTTCAAAATTGCCCGGACGGTTTGGTCGCTCAATGTCCTCAAACAGCGTGAAGTACTTGACGGTATCAAAGGAGTACTTGATAAGTCAAGCGCCACCATCACTGTTTTGTCACACGGCTTGCTCTGGTTCGAGTCCTCGACTGATATGTGTGGAGATGGCGTTAAGCTCTGTTGTTGTGCCGTGCTACTTACTGTATCCATGTTGATGATCGGCAACTGGATAACTATTTCTAAAGCTTGATAGGACGAAGGCCTCAAGGGTCTTTGCTACGGACAACAAAAGTAAAATTGGCCTGCATGATTCACCTTTGCTGGCATCCTTGCCTTGCTTCAGTAGCGCGACCACCCTGTCCATTTTCCAAACTTCAGAAAAGAACGATGTGGTTGACTAACGACAGGTTGAGAACTTTAGTGAGGTACTCCACTCCCGGCACATCCAGCTGTTTCAGCATTACCATGGGGATTACATAAGGACCCAATGCTTTGGATGATTTAGCGTTCCTGATGAAATTTGCAACATCATCCATTGTAAATTGTGGTGGTTCATCCTCAGCAGGAATAGATCTAATGCGACGTAGTACTCTTCTCTTCGCTATGTCACTCCCGGGGTGCTCGATAAACTGTTGATTGAAATAACTCTCGCGCACCTTTTAGGATCAATCAGCGTAACGTTGCCGAACGTAGCTGAGGTCTTATCTGTCTTCTTTCCAAGGTTCGAGAGTGACATAACCGTTGCTCACAATTCACTTATTTCGGCTCTTATTTGCAACTCTTCAGTAGTGGGATTCTCTAACGCACTTTTTGGTTACCGACAAATATCGGTACAATTAAAATGCTTATAATTTCGGTAATTAATAAATGTTGTCGGTAAGTTAGCAACCAAAATAAAGTTCTCGTTAGGTTCTATCGATAGCAACCGTATTGCCAAATTTTATTCATACTTTTTCATTCATCATTTTTCGTTTTAATTTGACCGATGTTTGTCGGTAACCAAAAAATGCATTAGAGAATCCCAGCATTGAAGTCTCTTAGCACCAGACGGTGATTGTCCTCCAAAAGCGGGTACTTTTATAAGCATACTTTTATGAAATTGAAAAAAAAGCTCTAACAACCTTCAAAAATAGCGCAAAAAATCCAAATGTGTGTTTGTTATGTATGAATTATATTGTAGTTTACTACTAATAATATGCACAATATACAATATGAATTACTAAACCATAGTATGGATGTTGTTGTAGTTCCTTGTTTGCATTTGTTTTTATTTTTTGTATTATTTTTGGAACTTTTTTGATTTAATTCTTGTGACTCTTCGAAAAAAGAGAAAAGGCCAAGAAGTATGAATGTTTTTTTGTTTCTGTGATATAATTATTTAAAAAATACTTATCGTTGGGCTTTACTTAAAATGAAAAAACCTAAAACTACTATTCTGCACAGTATGCTGCTCATGGACCACCACCGTCATTTTTGCGAATGTTCTGTGCGTGGTGTGCTATTAAGACATTGTTATTGTTGCCTTTTGAAATAAATCCAATGTTAAAGCACTAAGGAAGGCTGGCAACGATTTATTGCCCACCAACTGTGTTTCAATTAGGGCTTTGAGTGTTGCAGAGTATGGTGTCTCCAGCATATCCAACATATTGGATTCATTTAAACGGAAATTTAAGTAATGGTCTGGATCTTCAGCATACATGCTGGAAATTCTGCAAAACAACAACAAGACATGTAAATGTATTGTGAATTTCTTCAAAGTAAAGAGCTGGGTTTATGGTACTTACTTGTAATTTGTATTTGATCCCACCCTATCAATACGATAGCCAAATAGCATGTAAACAACTTCACGAAACTCCATGCTGGCTGATTTGTAACATTCCTTCATTTTCTTCATTTTTGAATTCATTGACTCAAGTTCGCCGCGTAGCTGATTAATTTCCTTGAAATTCATAGTCATGTTGGAGGTTTCATTTAGACGGGCCTGGGTGACTTCATTGTCTTCTTCAAGTTTTTTGTTTTTGCGTTTGAGGCGTTCAATCTGAGTATAATTAATTAATTGTTTTATTATGCATACGTTAATTATTATTCATTTCTTTTTTTCCTTACCTCAGCCTGCAATTTTTCAATTAAATTATCTGCATTTTCATAGGCTTCATTTGCCGGATTCATTCTCATGTGCACCACCTTATATTTGTCCATATTGAAATCACCCTTGAGGCAGCGATGTTCCAGCTCCAATTCTAGTTCCTCTTTACGCCGTCTCAAACGTTCATTTTCCATGCGTAAGGTATCCAGTTCCCTTTTGAAATGTTCATAACCCGAAGCATTGGCGTCCACACTCATATTGACACTGCTTTGATCATTGGATTGGTCAGCATTTGGTTGGGATTTGGCTGTGTTTAGCTCCTTTTCCAAACTGGCACACATATCCTTATAACCCGCCAACGTTTTTTCCAACATTTCAATGCGTGTTTTCAATTGATTCTCTGTGGAAGATAGATCGGGTGCAATGGGATTTGAAATGGTAAGATCTTTTTCAAAGTTCTCCAATAGCTGTTTATAACAGTCACGCTCTTTGGATACCAACAATAGTTTCTTTTGCACACGATCCTTAAAGGCCTTATGGCGTTTAAGTGCCACATTAAGTTCTTCCAAATTTTTCGAATAAATTTCACATTTCTGCTTGTAGTCCATTAGCTCAGATTCCATTGTTTTTGATTCAGAAGCCTTGGTGTTCTTTTCACTTGCCATAAGGACATCGTGTTGCAAGAGTTCTTCAATGCGTGCCCTCAAAGCCATGGGACTAACCATTGTATTGGCTGAACAATGATCCTGGGCAATCTTGACCCATTCCTTTAATTCCTCTTGGGCATGTTTTAGTTGAACTTGCAAAGCCACAACTTCGGAACGTGCACCTTCTTCCCTTTCAAGACGTGAGCGTAAATCATAGACTTGTTCCTCCAGAAGTAGTTTATTTCCCAATAATTCCTGCAAGTGTTTGTTGTTGGAACGCAAACGTTCCAATTCTTTGTCCATATTCGGAATGCTAAGCAAACGATCTTGAGAATTCTGAAAAAAAAAAAATATTTTAAAGAATAAAGATTAATAACGATGATGATAAAGATATCAACCGAAGGCAAGGCAACATTTTCATGGAAATTCTGGTAGCTTCAACGTATGCCAGGATAGGACTGCAGGCCTGTTTCACAGAAACGATTCGAATACAAATTCTTTTGAACCACCACCAAATTTCTGATCTTTGACAAATATTTGAGCTGTAATTCGAACGGATTTGAATTCGAGTCGTCTTAGAGAACAGGCCAAAAGTCTGGTTTAAGCGCCTCCATCCTATCATGTACATTTTTTGAAAACGATCCTTATAAAATGTTTACCTTGGTTATTTCCTTCCAATCATTATATGAAGAAATTTCAAATTCCAATTGCTTGATACGTTGATTTGCATTTTCCAATTCTTGATTGACTTTTTCGTGATCCAATTTCAGATCATCATAGCAAGATGCCTTAGATCTCAAATCATCCATTTGACTTCTAAGGGACTCCAATTCGTCGCAACTCAATTCCAATTCCTATAAAAGAAAAGAACAACACATTAATAAACGGCCACAAAATTTCCCTCTCAATATTACAAACACTTACCAACTCAATTTTCTCAGCATGTCTTTTATATTCACCCAACTCATTGGCCATACTGTTTTGCACCAAACGAGCATTTTCTTCAACTTCATGTTTGGCCTTTTGCAGTTTAATAATCACCTCTTCGTAACCATGTTTTTGCTGTTGCAATTCACTTTGAGCCTTAATTAAATCCTGTTTGGCTGCATGTTCACGTTTCCTCAGCAATTGCATGTGCTTTTCCAAATCCTGGATTTTATTAGAGGAAAAATCACATTGCTTCTTTAGCTCGGTAACACGGCTTTCATATAAAGTTTCAGATTCTTGGCGCAATTTGTGTAGGCGTTCTACTTCTTGCTTGAATTTTGAGATCTGTAAATAGTAACAGTAATTATTATAGAATCCTTTGTTTGGTATACACACCAACAAGCATACTTACTCTAGTTCTGGCTTCTATCAAATCTGCCTTCATTCTCCTTGTTTCCCATGGGCTTGGTGGCGGGACAGAGCTACTATTCAACGACACATTGCTATTATTTAGGCTAATATTCAATGCATTGTCTTCAAAACTTTGTGATAAACGCCTCTTCTTGGGAACTGCAAACAGTACAAACAGACAAATTATTGATGTACACAAACAATGCAAAAACGACGCATCAAGCCACCGACAAACTTACTTGTACCGGAATCGTTGAAAGAATCACTCAAATGCTCGAATGTTAATTTCTTTGGTGCCGAATGAGAAACGGAATCATTGAATTTTGCCAATATTTTATCTAAACTTGTTTTAATATCTTCCATTTTATAATATTTTCCAATAAACTTTTTAAAAACACACGCCACAGAGAGAGAAAAAAATTGTTTGCAAAACTACAGTGTTGCCAGAATTTAACGCCGGTGGTCGTCAGTCAGCAGTGTTGTATTTTCAATTCAATGTATTCACAGGGATGTCAAGTTGGTGGTTTTCCCGCTACTTGGGGAGATTTTTAACGTACAAAAACTAATGTCTAATATCCCGTTTGCACTTAACTGGATTAACCCATTGGGTTTTGAGCCAAATACTTAAGTACTCGGCACACACGGTCCGTTGTGTGTCGCGTCACGCGTTAAAAGCAACAACCACATGAAAAAAGTGTAAGTGATGCCAAGTTTGTTGCTGAAGTTTTCATGTGATTGTTGTAACGCGACGCTCATCGCGCCGTTTGTGCAAAGGCCTTTTCGGTCCGTTGTGTGACGCGTTGAAAACAACAACCAAATGAAAAAAGTTTAAGTGATGCCAAGTTTGTTGAAGTCCAACGGACGCCTAACGGACCTTATGCAACTGTGGCGTATGTGTGAACCGTGGCGTATTCGTTCCCGTACTTTTAAATGGTAAAACTCGTAAAAGAGAGAACTGCAAAAAAATTGTTCTCACACACAAGTTTTTTGAAATAGTTCGGGAACGGAAAAATGGAAAATACGTCAAAAAAACTGGAACAAATGTCAAAGTCGGCGTATCAGCCAATCAGACGCCGGCAACCATGTTACTATTTTTTTTACTCGCCCAAATTTGTCGTGTAAAAAGTTTTTAAAGAGAGCGTCATTCAGCTCCATTTTTGTTTAAAGAGAAGTGAGCATTTTACAATTTTTTTGTGTACGGGAACGCTTTTTCGAGTAAAATGTGTAAAAGTCGTAAAAATTGTAAAAACTGTTTAGTTCTGGAACACAGCTTATGTTATGTCAAAACTTTCTTTATGTTGTTGGGGAAATTACATCAAAAATAATTTTTTTATAAATAGATTTGACTTTTCATATTTGATCGGTTGGTGTGGTGTGTACCATGGCCATGTGCCATTGTGAATTTTTACTTTGTTTTAGAATAGTCCATACATACATTAGGCAATTTTCCTTGTGGCAATTGTCAGTTTGTTGGAGAGAGAGGGTGTTGAGAGGCAAAGGGTTACCATATGCCTCATCCCTCTCTCCATCAAACTGACAATTGCCGCAAGGAAAATTGCCTAATATAAATATGGACATACATGGTACAATAATTCATAGGTAGGCCAGGTATGAGAATCGCCAAAAAAAAATACAACCCTGTCGCTATGGCTTAAAACGTCAAAATTGTTTTGATGAATGATAACGGATGAGTATACAAAGAAGAAGAAGAACGAAATGTTGAAATGAAAACAAAACAGAGTTGAATTTTTTTTGATCAATAATAAATATCAACTCTGCATGTCAACACGGTTTTGACAGATTAAGCCATAACAAAAAATATTGTAATCAGCTGTTAGCTGTGGCCTACCTAAGAATTATTCAACCATGTGGACATATTTAAAAAAAAAATACTTTGTCGTCCTGTCGATTTACCTATCCCTATCAATCATATGTTTTCATATTTATAAATCAATTTATAGAGGACTATAACAGTCCCCTTTTTTCGACCTGTAAAACACTAATACTATTCTGCGATTTTGTTTTGATTATGGTCGTTATCGTCCTACCTTACTATCCCTCCTTATTCGTTTGAGAGATGCCATATCTTTGTAATTTTCTTCCTTACTATCCATTGCAATTGAATCATTGAATTGCGTGTCGCAAGTACCTTGGAAGAATTCAAAAATTCATAACACTCTGGAGAATTAAAGCAATTATCACAACAGATATCTTCAGACACAGCCAACAAACAATGGAAACAAAAGTTGACGATGAAATTGAGAAATTAAGACAGGAAATCCAAGAGCTACGAAAGAGTTGTGCTGCAAAGGAAAAGCGACTATCAGAATTAGTGGAATCTCAACAAAAACAAAATGGACAAGCCCATCAGAATGCCCAAATGTTAAACAATGACGATATTGCTCGCTACAGTCGACAATTGATTTTACCTAATTTCGGAGTGAAGGGTCAGCTGAAATTAAAACAAACTGCATTTCTCATTGTCGGTATGGGTGGTCTCGGTTGTCCATCTTCCCAATATCTTTTAGCTGCCGGTTGTGGTCGTTTGGGATTGGTTGACTATGATGAAGTGGAACGTAGCAATTTCCATCGTCAAACCTTACACACGGAGTTCTCAATTGGTATGGCCAAAGTTGAATCTGCCAAACAGGCATTACATCAAATCAATCCCCATTGTCAAATAGAATGCCACAGGTTGTTGTTGAACAGTGAAAATGCTTTGGAAATTTTACGACAATATGATGTCATATTGGATTGTACTGATAATGTGGCCACGCGCTACTTGCTGAATGATGCCTGTGTAATGTTGAATAAACCTTTGATTTCTGGAAGTGCTTTGCAGATGGATGGACAACTGACGGTTTACAATTATGGTGAAAGCTGCCCTTGTTATCGTTGTTTATACCCAGTTCCCCCACCACCAGATACTGTTACCAATTGTGGTGATGGTGGTGTATTGGGTGCAATTACCGGTGTCATTGGATCTCTACAAGCTTTAGAAGCCATCAAAGTGGCATTGGGAGGCTTGGGTGGTGAGGTTTTAGCTGGCCGTCTGCTAATATTCGATGGTGGTCGTTGTCAATTCCGTAATATACGTCTACGTTCCAAACGTGCCGATTGTGATGTGTGCTCCTCCAAACCCATGATAACTCAACTCATTGATTATGAACAATTTTGTGGTATGCATGCCTCGGATAAAGATATGGCTTTAAATATTTTACCTATGGAAAATCGTCTCACCGTTGAAGAATACAAGGATCAGATTGCACAGAGTAAACATATTTTAATGGATGTTCGTCAACCGGCAGAATATGAAATATGCCGTTTACCAAATTCAGAAAATGTTCCATTAAAAACGATACTAAATGATTCTTACTTGCAACGATTTGAGCAGGAGTTAAAGGATGAAGATCGTGGCATTGTTTTACTTTGTCGTCGTGGCAATGATTCGCAATTGGCAGCACAGCACATTTTGCAGAAATTCCCCCAGCGTGCTATATTCGATATAAAAGGTGGCCTACATGCTTGGCATTATAAAATTGATAATAATTTTCCTATTTATTAATAAGAAATTTTTGATTTTTTTATATACATATGTACATAATTTTGAATAGGTATTAAGTTTTTCTCTGTGTGCTAATAAATGAAAAGAGAAGATAAAGGCTTTTTTGGTTGTATTTAGAGTTTAAAATGTTTTAAAAGTAAACCGGGATTAAATTTCATGGACCATGGATTAAAGATCATTGTCATCAGATTAAAGGCTATTGGCTACGGTTCATAGACAAGGAATAAAATGTCATCGATTAGTGATTAGTGATCATTGGACATCGGATTTTGCATATTTGCATATTTTTTATTAATAAAGATTATTAATAAAGATCCAAAATTTGAGTCCAATCGGATATGAGATATAAAAACATCCGATGTCTAGTGATCATTGACCTGTAGTGCGACTCTGAAACTCATTTTTTGAGTTACCGAAAATTGTCGGTAAAATTAAAAAGCTTATAATTTCGGTAATTACCGATGTTTTTCGGTAAGTTAGCGACGAATAGAAAGCAGTGTTAATGTTCCACCGATACCAAGAGTGTTGTCAATTTTTATTTGAACTTTTCATTCATAATTTTGCATTTTAATTTTACCGATTTTTGTCGGTAATTCAAAAAAATGTGTTAGAAAATCGCACCACTGGTTTAAAATTTATTCAAAGCAACAGCTAGAAGAGTAGAGGTCGGCTCGAATATGGACCACATTGTTTCACTCTCTCGGGTACCTCCCACATGAAGTTTACAATTGTTTTCGGACGGCTACTTTAAGCGGATCTTAGTTGTGGCATTCGCTCATTATCCGAAATTGTTGGATGATGTTCGGAGACCTACCTTGCAAAAGATACAATTATTCGCTTATATGTAGTTTAAGTGTTGTTAGAGGATTGTTTTCAAATTTTTATCAACGGTTGTTTTTGCGATTCTGATTACAATCCATGCTTTCTGACATAATGCCCAAAGGTTTTAAAACATTCTATGATGACCAACTTAAATAACTAAGGGATTTATTTCAATGCTCGCCATTAGCTTTGCCATCCCGTCCTCGACAATGACCAGATGGCTGAGTAAATTGATAATTCCATAGCGAAGACGCTCCTACAAGGATAAGAGAAGATTCCACAGCTCGCCATACATATGCAGAAAAAGTGGCTAGACAACCTGAAGCAATGCAATATTGGTGCAGGATTTAGAAAATTGTGGGTAAGACGGTAAGATCACTCTCGAATCCGGGAAAAAAGACAACGGCGTGACAGTGATATTTCCGAGGAGGTGCAGGTGTTATTTGAACCGGCAGTTTATAGAGCAACCAGAGTGTTAGAGGGCGAACAGGAGCGTGTTAAGCCGTATAAGAACCCTCTCAGCCGAGGAGGTACCACCTCAATTTACGATGAGCGATGTTGCCGAAACGCGAAATCTATCTAAAGCATTAATCCCACACGAAATCTCCAATGTGATATTTATGCAACTGGATGAATCCAAAGTTGGGTATTTGACAACCTTGAAAGTTGGCAGCGTGGCTCGCTAATGACGCCGGGCAAGGATGCTAGCAGAGGCAAATCATGGAGGCCGGTCTCATTACTGTTGCCAGTAGCGAAGATTCTAGAAGCACAACTTCTCCGCTCGATGACAAACAGTTTCCTAGTTGCTCAATATCAGCATGGATTCTGGAAAATACACAGCTCCGGAAAAGCATTAGACTCCATATCCACACATATCAGTCGAGGTTTGAACCAGAACATGCCGTGCAACCGAATAATTTTGTTGGCTCTTAATTTATGGAAGGCCTTCGATACCGACAAGCATTTCAAGCTGTTTGAGGACATAGAGAAGACTTTCTTCCAGCCGAGTTTGAAACGTTGAACCCGTACAGTGAAACAGGGAGAAATAATGGAATTATATCCACCCTCTTCAGGCGGCATAGAGATCGTAATGTACTATCTTGGCGTTATGTCCTATCGTCGATGACATACATACATATGTATGTGATAAGATAAATGTCTACTTAGCTGACTTAGTAATGTTCTTGCCTCTGAGGAAAATGAAAATGTCCGTTGTTAAATTCATTGTCACACTGTTCACCACATGTACGACTGAAATGAGGCTCCCCTAATTTTATTGGTCAATGGTGTCCTGATTTTTACTACTACCTACCCCAAAATATTGCGTGCAACGTTCCACAGTATGTTTAAGTTGTCCCGGTAAGCCACAGCTATTTGTGACAAGATTAAGTAGCAATAAGTCTGTCAAGTCGTAGGGCGGCAGCACTTGGGGTGCTGACAATGAAAATTCGTTGACCTTTTACAGAGCAATGGGCCGTTCTGTTTTAAGATATGAGGTGCCTGTCAGAATTCCGTCCTGAGAACTGTAACAGGATGCCTCGTCAGAGCACCAGTGGAGCATCTTCATGAGGACACGAAGACTTTACAGTTACATCAGCACAACCATATGTTGTCGATGCAGTACCTGCTTGAGAGCAATGAGCAAC
This sequence comes from Musca autumnalis, assembly GCF_047663935.1. Classification (NCBI taxonomy): domain Eukaryota; kingdom Metazoa; phylum Arthropoda; class Insecta; order Diptera; family Muscidae; genus Musca; species Musca autumnalis. The sequence continues at coordinate 14,644,315 of NW_027412088.1, read as the reverse complement.
TCTGCCATGATCTAGTGGAGAGGCCCTTCCCACCCAGCCACATTAGGATATATGTTCATGATCTGGAGAGAAGTTCAAAGGTACAAGCAAGAACCTCTAGATCAACGAGTCTGCGGTTCAATCCCCGACCAGAACATGGAACAAATTGTTGGTGGTGGCAAATCCCCTCAGTGTAATGTTAACTTACATGTCTGAGTATTTCAGCCATGAAAAACTTCTCCATAAGTGGTGTCATAACCCCCGATGTCTCCCATAAACGCTTAAAAATTTAGGCTGGAAAGTTCCAAAACTCTTTTGTCGACTAGGAAAATGCAAATTACTGTTAAAACAAGTAAAAAAGTATCAGTCGGCTTTGCCGACAGAGATTTACCCTCAGCATGTGTGGATTGAAATATTGTTTTCCCAGAAACAATTATGCATTTATGTACCGACAAAAGTATGGATAGGATTAAAGCTCAAAAATTTCATTGCCACTAGGAAAACCTTCGGTAAAATGTCCAACGGATCCTCGAACCACACATAAATGTTAAACATTTGTGGTGGTACCAAAAGAATTGGACAGATAAGGCCGATATTTGCACATAAACTGAGTTTCGACAATATTTAGAGATTCAAAGTTTGGACCAAATCGGTTGCTACGTCTATGAGAATTCGAGCGTACCATTTTAGCGAATATTTTCGAACTTTTGTACCGGAAGGAGTGGACCGTTAAGCACTACCATCGAATTTCATATAATATTCGAAGAAATATTACAATATCCAAAGTGTTGACGAACGCAGTATTCGGTTCGAGCCCTTCAACCACTGCATATGGTGCCATAGGGTTTTTTTGTACAACTTTGGGGCTGTTTTCTCAAGAAGTATGGACTTGCCCCTGAAAAAACTTTGAGGCAGCGAATGCAAGTTGCTTCAACAAAAATCAAAGTGATTCGAGCAGGTCTTAAAGTGAATTTATCCAAAATTTTGTGTGGGAGGTACCCGAAGGACCCGAAGGAGGTACCATATTCGAACCTGATCTATATCTGGTAGATATTTTAGGATGTGTAAAGTATGGACCAAGTCGTTCACTCCCATCAAGAGTTATCGTGCGCACAAATTTTCCGAACATTTTTGAACTTTTGTGGGGGAGGTACCTGAAGGAGTGGACCGATATGGCTTATCTTCGAAATTAAACTAAGTTGCACAAAATATTACGAATACCAAATTTTGGACCGAATTTTGGACCGCGCTCCAACCACAACACACGGTATCATAGGGCTTTTTTAATTTTTCATGCTATTTGTTCAGCAGGTATGGACTTGTCCCTGATGAAACTTATACCGTTATATGGGGGGCAGTGAGTACATGTTGTTACAACAAAAATCAAAGAGATTCGTGAACAGGTCCTAAACTGAACTTTTCCGAAATTTTGTGTGGAGATACTTGAAGGAGTGGACCGATTGAGACCATATTGAAAACTCATCTAAGCCTGGTAGAAATTTTACGGTGTGCAAAGTATGGACCAAATCGGTTACTTCCTTTAAGAGTTATCGTGCGCACAAATTTTCCGAACATTTCCGAACTTTTGTGGGGGAGGTACCGGAAGGACTGGACCGAAATAACCCATCTTCGAACTTAAACTATGTTTGTACAAAATATTACGAAAGCCAAAATTTGGACCGAATCGGTTGATTCGTTCGAGAGTTATCGTGCGCTCCAGCCAGCCAGACAGACGGACGGACATTGCTAAATCAACCCCAAATTGTCTGAAACACATTTCGTCCAAACATACTTGGGGTCTAAAACCATTATTTCGATGAGACACATTTTGCCCGTATGAAAGTGTATATACCCTCGTTAGCATAAATGCTCAAGGTATAATTATGAACCTTTTTATTGGTTTCAGCAACGCGTAGCGCACGAGAGAGGTATCGGGAGAAAAGGAGAAAAGCGGGAGTGTGAACAAATCGAGATGTACAGGAGACAGAATGAAGTCCGAAAATTCTACCAAAGAGTGAAACATCAAACTGATGGCTTTGGAACTGGCACATCCTCCTGTAGAGACCAGCAAGGTAATCTGGTAACTGATACAGATAGTGTGCTAAGGATATGGAAAGAGCATTTTTCCAAACTCTTGGTATCCAATAGTAGCGAAGTCGACGAAGATACCACTGATCCAATTCCAGAAGATGGTATTGAATGTATACCACCCGGTAAAGATGAGGTAAAGACAGCAATAAACCGGCTGAAGAATAATAAGGCAGCAGAAGCTGATGGCCTACCAGCCGAGCTGTTTAAAACCGGAGGCGAAAGGCTGATAAGGTGTATGCATCAGCTAGTTAGCTCCATCTGGCAGGAAGAACGCGTACCCGACGATTGGAACCTGAGCATCCTGTGTCCCGTCCATAAGAAAGGAGATATGACTTTATGCTCCAACTATAGGGGTATAAGTCTTCTCCCTGTCGCCTACAAGATAGTGTCAGGGATATTGTGCGAACGACTAAAGCCCATGGTCAAGGAAATAATTGGACCATACCAATGCGGCTTTAGACCTGGCAAGTCCACCATTGACCAGATATTTACCCTGCGGCTAATCCTGGAGAAGACCCCAGAGATGCAGATCGACACCTACCACCTTTTTGTCGATTATAAAGCAGCCTTCGACAGCCCGCTACGGTTAAAGATATTCCAAGCCATGTCTGAATTTGGTATCCCCGCAAAGCTCATTCGGCTTTGTAGAATGACTCTAACTGACACAAGATCTTCAGTTAAAATAGGAAGGAACCTCTCCGAAGAGTTTTGTACCAAAAGAGGTTTCAGGCAAGGAGACAGCCTTTCGTGTGATCTTTTCAACATCCTACTAGAAAAGGTTATACGAGAGGCAAACGTCAAAAAAAGTGGCACAATCTACACCAATAGCCACATGTTACTTGCGTATGCTGATGATATAGACATCATGGACGATCAGTAACAGAAGTAACTGATACCTTTATGAAGGTCGAAGGAGAATCTGCTAAAGTGGGTCTGGCGGTAAACGGCGAAAAGACCAAATTGATGGTGTCGACACGCAAAGCGTCCATGGAGCTCGGACCAACTGTTGAAGTCGATTCCTATAATTTTGAGGTAGTAAAAGACTTCGTATACCTCGGCACCGCCGTAAACACAACAAACGACATCAGTTGTGAAATTAAAAGAAGAATTGTATTGGCCAACAGATGCTACTTTGGCTTAAGTAAGCACTTTAAAAACAAAGCCACAACTCGTCAAACAAAAATAACGCTTTACAAAACACTGATACTACCCGTGCTGATGTATGGTTCCGAAGCCTGGGTACTTGCTCAAGCAGACATGGCAGTGCTTGGTGTGTTTGAGAGAAAAATTCTTCGAAAGATCTACGGACCAATCTGCGTTGACGGTGAATATCGACATCGCATGAACAGCGAACTGTATCTACTATACAACGACATCAATATAGTTAAACGTATCGAGATGCAGCGATTGCGTTGGCTAGGCCATATAATAAGAATGAGCGATGATGGACCCACTAAAAAGGCGTCTAAATTCGAGCCACATGGCGGTGCACGCAGAATTGACAGGCCAAAGAATAGACGGCGCAAACAAGTGGATGAAGAGATGACAAGGCGCGGTATTCCAAGAAGCGAAGCCCTAGACAGAGAGAATTGGAGATCTTTTCTTAGTTCGGTCTATGGAACAAATGTTCTGTAATGGACCAGCTAAGTAGGTATTTGTAGGATTTGTGCGCACCACTTCTATTACTGTTTTTGGGGACAAAGCCGACTGATCGTCTTTTATTTTCTTTTTCCATAAAAAATAACTGTTTGCAATTAGAGGGCATTTCAATATCCGCAGCCTATGGAGGGGTCTGTTAGCACACAGCTATGCTTTTCCGAAAGTCTGAGGTATTTTTTATTACCGCTAATATTTTTCACTGAAAGCTTACTCCTCCGTCCACATCCTCAGTGCACTATCCCCTTCATGATCTTTATCAGGAGAATGTGCCTGCACCATAACCATCTGTTTGAGTGTTGAACTCCATTTCACCTCTCTATATCACATCACAACTTGATGAAAATATGCCTTGGTATCTCCAGTACCAATCGCTTATTTTCATCATACAGACATCAATTTTAAAAAACAATTTAATTCAATTTTTGTTGTCGTTGTTGGCTCTGTTTTGTGGTTAGAGCAAACAACTAAAATAAATGGAATCTTTTTCGTCTTCAATTTTTATTTCTAAGCCTCGATAAATTATGGGCCAACATTAAAAATTGTTTACTTTATTATCAGAACAAAAAAGACAACAATGCCAGCAATCACTTTAACTTCGTTTACACTTACACAAACACACACAATCACAAGATGATGATGATATTTTACAAAAGAATTTTGGAGGGTGTGAGGGAGGCAGGAGAATGGAGAGTGTTAAGAAAACAAGAGAAGAGTAATAAGTGTCATTAAGCGTTTTTTATGACTTGATTTCAAACATCAAACACAACAACAAGAGGAACGAATACAGGCATACATTTAGGGACACATTCACACATACATATGAGTATATAAGCGTGTATTTCAACATGTGTTTAGACTGGTTGGCCACCACATACATAAACCACAGCCATATATATGAACCCATCAAAAGTTACACACGGAAGACAGAGTCCGTCCGTCCGACCAACAGACAGACAATGCCTTTGGTTTAGCAAAAAGAAGAAGGAAAACAAAATCAAAATTAAATTGTTTTCTTAGGACGTTATTAGTGTCTGTTGGTATTTCCCCGGCAAAGATTTTGCCAACTCACTCAATCATCGGTCTCTTGGGTAATTTTATGAAACGATTCAGCTTTCAAAAAAAAGGTAGGAAAGAAGGAAATATGACATTCTCTGCGATGAAGAGGTTCTTTCTTTCTCTTTGGGTTGACCAGGTGATGATGGTTTCAACAAAATGGTTCATGGTGGCGTATATGAATTTTCAATCTGTTTTAAAAATGTTATTATTTATACGCCACCATATATCACCTGACAGTTGTTGTAGCAGCGGATACATATAGGATGGATCCAACTTCAACTTGATAGATACCTGCAGTGGGATTCTCTAATGCATTTTTGGTTATCGACAAAAATCGGTAAAATGAAAATGCTTAAAATTTCGGTAATTAACGATATTATTTAGAAAGTTAACAACCAATAAAAAGTAGTCGCAAAGTTCTACCGATAGCAGCAGTGTTGCCAACTTTTATTTGAACGTATCCATCATAATGTTGCGTTTTAATTTTACCGATTTTTGTCCGTAAACAAAAAAATGCGTTAGAGAATCACACTACTGGCGTTCAGATACTAAGTGAACAATTCTGGTTACATTTGAAGAGGTGTATCGTATCGTGTGGAAAGATGTTTTCTGTCGAATTTTTAAATATAGCCCAGTAAGAATTGAGACTGCTGTACCATCCAGAGCGTAATTGCGCAAATACAACCCTTGTCTATTTTGGGGATTGGTATTCCTCAGACGTTATGGATTGCGTATGTTCTCCCATTACATTAATCACACTATAATTTTGGATGGTGTTGTCCACTGCATCTGTGTAAATAGTATTTAGTGCTGCGGTATAAGCTTGTTGAGCTAGATGTTCTCTCCTGTATCTCTAGACCCCTCTCGCTCTCGCTCTCTCTTTTTCTAAATCATGAAAATCACTTGGGTGGAGGGTCTCTATCCATAAGTTGTTGACATGGATGTCTAGGTCGATAACACCCTAGGTGGCGATGCACCGGAAGGATCTTCGCATCAACATGTAGATGACCATTTGGCAGGGCAGCATGTTGACAGGTTCGAAGTTTCTTCCACTAAGTATTACTAACATTAGCAGACCACACCAGCAGCGCATAGCTACGGTGACCAAGCTTACTCTATTATGGAGTACAGTACTCTATTTTAGGTATCCGTGTTCTATTTTTTAATCCTCTATTTTTTTACAAATACATGTGAACATGTGAATACCTAGGCAATCGAATGAAATGAAGAAACCCTAGGCAGAAACAGGTGTTCTTTTGTCTTTAGAAGACCTCCAAAGATCGTCTGTTGTCTTTAGAAGCCCTCCAAAGGTCTTCTGTTGGCTTTAGAAAACCTCCAAAGGTCTTCTGTTGTCTTAAGAAGACCTCAAGAGATCTTCTGTTGTCTTAAGAAGACCTCAAGAGATCTTCTGCTGTATATAAAATACATCCAAAGATCTTTTTCTGTATATTGAAGACCTCCAAAAGTCTTCGCTTGTCTTTAGAAGTCATCCAAAGGTCTTCAGTTTCCTTTGGAAGAACTCCAAAGTCTTCGGGGTCTTTTGCTGTCTTTTAAAGACCTCAAAAGATTTTCTGCTGTATATAGAAGGCACCCAAAAGTCTTCTGCTGCCTTTGGAAGACCTCCAAAGGTCTTCTGTTGTTTTAAGAAGACCTCTAAAGGTCCTCTGTTGACTTTAGAAAACCTCTAAAGGTCTTATGTTGTGTTTATAAGACCTCATGAGATCTTCGCTGTATATGAAAGACACCCAAAGGTTTTTGGTGTATATTGTAGACCTCCAAAGGTCTTCTGTTGGCTTTAGAAGACATCCAAAGGCCTTAAATTTCCTTTGGAAGATCTCCAAAGGTCTTCTGTTGTCTTAAGAAGACCTCTAAAGGTCTTCTGTTGGCTTTAGAAGATTTAGAAGACCTCAGGAGATCTTCTGCTGCACATAAAAGACACCCAAAGGTTTTCTGCTGTCTATTGAAGACCTCCAAAGGTATTCGCTTGTCTTTAGAAGACATCCAGTGGTCTTCAGTTGCCTTTGGAAGACCTCCAAAGGTCTTCTGTTGTCTTAAGAATACCTTTTAAGGTCTTCTGTTGTCCTTAGAAGACCTCAAGGGGTCTTTTGCTGTCTTTTGAAGACCTCAAAAGATTTTCTGCTGTATATAGAAGGCACCCAAAAGTCTTCTGCTGCCTTTGGAAGACCTCCAAAGGTCTTCTGTTGTTTTAAGAAGACCTCTAAAGGTCCTCTGTTGACTTTAGAAAACCTCTAAAGGTCTTCTGTTGGCTTTAGAAGACCTCCAAATGTCTTCTGTTGGCTTTAGAAGACCTCATGAGATCTTCTGCTGTATATAAAAGACACCCAAAGGTCCTTTGCTGTATATTGAAGACCTCCAAAGGTCTTCGCTTGACTTTAGAAGACATCCAAAGTCTTCTGTTGGCTTTAGAAGACCTCCAAAGGTCTTCGCTTGACTTTAGAAGACATCCAAAGGTCTTTTCTTGGCTTTAGAAGACATCCAAAGGTCTTCACTTGTCTTTGGAAGACCTCCAAAGGTCTTCTGTTGTCTTAAGAAGACCTCTAAAGGTCTTCTGTTGGCTTTAGAAAACCTCTAAAGGTCCTCTGTTGTGTTTATAAAACCTCAAAAAGTCTTCTGTTGTCTTTAGAAGACCTTAAAAGGTCATATGCTTTCTTTAGAAGACCTCAAGAGATCTTCTGCTGTATATAAAAGACATCCAAAGGTGTTCTGTTGTCTTAAGAAGACCACTAGAGGTCTTCTGTTGGCTTTAGAAAACCTCTAAAGGTCTTCTGTTATGTTTATAAGGCCTCAAAAGGTCTTCTGTTGTCTTAAGAAGACCTCAAGAAATCTTCTGCTGTATATAAAAGACACCCAAAGGTCTTTTGCTGTCTATTAAAGACCTCCAAAGGTCTTCGCTTGACTTTAGAAGACATCCAAAGGTCTTTTCTTGGCTTTAGAAGACATCCAAAGGTCTTCAGTTGCCTTTGGAAGACCTCCAAAGGTCTTCTGTTGTCTTAAGGAGACCCCCAAAGGTCTTCTGTTGGCTTTAGAAGACATCCAAAGGTCTTCAGTTGCCTTTGAAAGACCTCCAAAGGTCTTCTGTTGTCTTAAGGAGACCCCCAAAGGTCTTCTGTTGTGTTTATAAGGCCTCAAAAGGTCTTCTGTTGTCTTTAGAAGACCTCAAGAGATCTTCTGCTGTATATAAAAGACACCCAAAGGTCTTTTGCTGTCTATCGAAGACATCCAAAGGTCTTCTCTTGGCTTTAGAAGACATCCAAAGGTCTTCAGTTGCCTCCAAAGGTCTTCTGTTGTCTTGAGGAGACCCCCAAAGGTCTTCTGTTGGCTTTAGAAAACCTCTAAAGGTTCTCTGTTGTGTTTATAAGACCTCAAGCCTTCTGTTGTTCTTAGAAGACCTCAAGAGATCTTCTGCTATATATAAAAGACACCCAAAGGTATTCTGCTGTCTATTGAAGACCTCCACAGGTCTTGGCTTTACAAAACCTTCCAAAGGTCTTCTGTTGTATTTAGAAGGCCTCGAAAGGTCTTCTGCTGCCTTTACATGACCACAAGAGATCTTCTGCTGTATATAAAAGACACCAAAGGTCTTTTGCTGTCTATTGAAAACCACCAAAGGTCTTCTGTTGTCTTAAGGAGACCCCCAAAGGTCTTCTGTTGGCTTTAGAAAACCTCTAAAGGTTCTGTGTTGTGTTTATAAGACCTCAAGTCTTCTGTTGTCTTTAGAAGGCCTCAAAAGGTCTTCTGCTGCCTTTAGATGACCTCAAGAGATCTTCTGCTGTATATAAAAGACACCCAAAGGTCTTTAGCTGTCTATTGAAAACCTCCAAAGGTCTTCTGTTGTCTTAGAAGACCTTTAAAGGTCTTCTGTTGGCTTTGTAAGACCTCCAAAGGTCTTCTGTTGTCTTAAGAAGACCTCTAAATGTCTTCTGTTGCCACAAAAGGTCTTCTGTTGGCTTTAGTTGTTGTTCTTAGAAGACCTCAAGAGATCTTCTGTTATATATAAAAGACACCCAAAGGTCTTCTGCTGTCTATTGAAGACCTCCACAGGTCTTGGCTTTACAAAACCTTCCAAAGGTCTTCTGTTGTCTTTAGAAGGCCTCAAAAGGTCTTCTGCTTCCTTTAGATGACCACAAGAGATCTTCTGCTGTATATAAAAGACACCAACGGTCTTTTGCTGTCTATTGAAAACCACCAAAGGACTTCTGTTGTCTTCGAAGACCTCTAAAGGTCTTCTGTTGGCTTTAGAAAAACTCTAAAGGTTCTCTGTTGTGTTTATAGGACCTCAAGTCTTCTGTTGTCTTTAGAAGGCCTCAAAAGGTCTTCTGCTGCCTTTAGATGACCTCAAGATATCTTCTGCTGTATGTAAAAAACACCCAAAGGTATTCTGCTGTCTATTCAGACCTTCAAAATCTTCGCTTGTCTTTAGAAGACATCCAAAAGTCTTCTGTGTTCTTTAGAAGACCACCATAGGTCTACCCCCTGCATACGTTCCTGGCGGCATGCTCGAATAATCTTAATAGGCTGTGGGAAGTGACCCCTAAAATCTTTGGGTAATTTGTGGTCAGAATTCTTACCCTGTTGACTAGTGCATTCACGGATCTAACCTTTTCCGCTGTCCATGTGGTAAAAAATTTAGCTGTAGATTTGCTAGCAGGTCTTGTCAGGTTCCTTGAGTGGATGAAAGTAAAAAGGCTAGATATTGTTACGGAATTAGATTTAACTAATGTCCGTGTAGACGTTGTTTTATTTCCCCGATACGATTTGTACCAAATAAAACAGGGTTCGTTTTAGATTACGTTTCTACAATGCTTTATTTACTTTATTACACTTCTTCGTAACCGACTTTAATTACTAAGCACGCAGCTTGTCTCTAGTTAGCACGCAGCTATTATTTTACCGATCTGTTCAGTTCAACGCTTAAAACACAACTACTCAATGTTGCCATTCGTAACTCTATTTATACCCAAAATCTCCTTGGTCTAGAAATATCTAGAACATATGGCAACCTCTCGAATCTGTGCAGCGAATACACAGACACACATTCGCACTAAGCGAACATCCATACTCACATACATACAAGCACAGTAATGACGTAACTACAACAACAAACAAGTGCAAAGAAATAAAGAGGTGACAAACTAAACAATAATTACATGACTATGGCAAAAGCAAACAAAAGAACAATAACAAAAGGTAATGTAACGACTAGAATGATGAAGAGAGTTCCACATGGTAGTTGTTGTTGCTTAAATAAAGTAACTGCGTAATAAAAACTTTACGTTACAATTCAAATTTTTAAATTAACGGAAATTAAACTAAACTAACTTAAACCTATCAGTTACATTCGTAACATTGCCTCCCGCTTAAGCCTGTTCGTCCCGAATAGGCACAGTTCCCTCTCTGTGGTATGGGCATTGGTAACACTGCCTCCCGCTTAAGCCTGTTCCTCCAGACTAGACGCAGTTCTCGTTCCGTAGTGGTGGCAACCGATTTAGATGTACCCTCTACTGCGTCAGCTTTGGACTTCTGCTCTTCTGGACGTTGCTTTCTCTCCAGGAATCTTGACGTTATACCTTCTTTCTTTGTGGTCACCTTCCTAAGTGCCACCTGGTCGTCATCGGACTTGTCCTTCCTTGTTGTACGGCCGCTTTTCGATGGACCTTTCCTCGACATACATCTTCGCTTTCTCGTCCTCGTTGCTGGATTTTTCCGCTTTCCTACTGGCCAATTGTCGGCGGCTTCCACCTTCAGCGTACGGACATCGACAGCGATCTCGTCAGATTCTGCGCTAGGGCGACACATGCTTTTCTTCTCTTTGTAGCCCACATTAATCGGTATTTCCACATTGGACCATGTCATCACACGGTGCTTTATGTCCAGGTTGATATCGAAGGCGATCATGAAGTCTACCCCAAGTATAACTTCGTCCACAATATCGGCCACTATAAAATCGAAATTTACCGATTTTCTACCCATGCTCAGCCTTTGGTAGGCCTTTCCATGCACCGTTGTAGTCTCGCCTGTGGCCGTCCGCAATTTGACTCCATTTAATGGCAATACCTTCCCTTTTACCAAATCCGGTCTAATAATGGACTTTGTTGCACCGGTGTCCAATGTCAAGGTACGCAATACACCATTGATAAAGCCTTTTACCGTTAAGTTGTGATTCTTCTGCTGGACTATGGCTATAGAAATTGTGGGACCATCGTTTTCATCCTCTGCCACCGGCGCCTCGTGATTAGCAGAACTTGCTGTATCTGATTCACCTGATGTCTCTCTTTGCAGATTCTTGGCCACCGGTTGGTCGTTGCTTTTTGAAGGCGGTGAGGTGGATCTGGGCCTTGCTTGTCTCACTCTGCATTCTCGTTTCACATGCATTAGTGCATCTTTCAGCAGGTCGACAACGGTCTGGGAATTGTTGTCCTCAACTTCCAGCCTCCGCACGTTGTAAGCTTTAGGTTTCACCAGCATCTTCGCGGTTTCTTGGGCCAGGGCAAATGACACGGTTTCTGCAAATGTTCCCATTGGTGCCGCATACGTCGCAAATTTTATCTCTGGATCACGAATACCACTTGCAAATGTCTCAATCTTTATGCGGTCCACCAATGGATGTGTCTCTCCTGGATATGCCAGCTGCGCCAATCGCTCTATATCAGCCGCAAAGTCTTGTAAGGTCTCATTTGGCTTCTGGACTCTTCCCCTCAGTTCCATTCGGTAGATCTCTTGCTTGTGTTCACTACCGTACCTACGTTCAAGAGCAGCCATTATATCTCCATAGTTATTCCTAGAAGCGGCGGGAATACTCTGCAATACGTCAGCAGCATCACCCTTCAATGCCATCAGGAGTGATACCGCTTTGTCGTTTTCGTCCCAAGAATCTCTAGCAGCCATCGTCTCGAACTGTAATTTGAACACATTGAAAGAGGTAGAGCCGTCGAACACTGGAGGCTTAATTTTTAACGCGTTATGGATAGCTCTCACTGGGCCGCCTTTGATTTCCAGTTCCGACATTTTCTTCTCAAGGTTCACAAATTTCTCATCATGGGCCAGAACTTTCTCGTCAACAGACAAAATCTTTTTATCCAACTCTTTCATTTGTACCTCCACGTTTTCTACTCTCTTTTCAATCACCATCGTGATGTTCTCGAGTTTCTCGTTAATTTTTCTGGAATTCTCTTCCAACTCCTCTTTTAAGTTTCTTGAATTTTCTTCAAACATCCTAGAATTTTCTGCCATTAAGTTTTCGGTGATTTTTCTAGAGTTCTCCTCCAACTTTTCCTCTAATTTTCTGGAATTTTCTTCGCTCATTCGACAATTTTCTGCTTTCATTTCCATCACAAGTCTGGAAGTTTCCTCGCTCTTTCTGGAATTTTCTTCCATTTTAGCATCTAATTTCTCCATCATTTTACAGTTGTCAGATTTCATTTCCAGCATCATCATAGCCAGCATTGATTTCAAATCGTCACCCCTGGCAGCTACCGACGAAACTTCCTCAACGCTGGATTCGCCCTTTGCCGATAACTCGACTTCCTCCTTCTCGAACTCATATTCATCGATGTTCATTCCACGGCGCTCGAACTCTTCCAACAAGCGTTTTTGTAGTTCGGCCTTGTTGCCAGTAGAACACAACTCCAACTTACTCAGCTCCTTCTTCAAGTCTTCCACTCGCAGATCCTTAAACTTCATTGTAGGATGATCGTAATCTCACTGCTGACACCAATTGTTACGGAATTAGATTTAACTAATGTCCGTGTAGACGTTGTTTTATTCCCCGATACGATTTGTACCAAATAAAACAGGGTTCGTTTTAGATTACGTTTCTACAATGCTTTATTTACTTTATTACACTTCTTCGTAACCGACTTTAATTACTAAGCACGCAGCTTGTCTCTAGTTAGCACGCAGCTATTATTTTACCGATCTGTTCAGTTCAACGCTTAAAACACAACTACTCAATGTTGCCATTCGTAACTCTATTTATACCCAAAATCTCCTTGGTCTAGAAATATCTAGAACATATGGCAACCTCTCGAATCTGTGCAGCGAATACACAGACACACATTCGCACTAAGCGAACATCCATACTCACATACATACAAGCACAGTAATGACGTAACTACAACAACAAACAAGTGCAAAGAAATAAAGAGGTGACAAACTAAACAATAATTACATGACTATGGCAAAAAGCAAACAAAAGAACAATAACAAAAGGTAATGTAACGACTAGAATGATGAAGAGAGTTCCACATGGTAGTTGTTGTTGCTTAAATAAAGTAACTGCGTAATAAAAACTTTACGTTACAATTCAAATTTTTAAATTAACGGAAATTAAACTAAACTAACTTAAACCTATCAGTTACATTCGTAACAATATGTAGTTATTAAGTTAATCGCAGATATGTTTTATGTGAAAGTCCAGAGAGGTAGAGGTTGAACAGTTCCGGAGATATTACCACACCTTGAGGAACTCCCTGTTCCACTTTACGGGGCTTTAAATGTACGTTCCTGAACTTCACATATGACTGGCGATCGAACACGTAGTTTAAGATCCAACGTTTTGAACTCGGCTGAAGGCTGGTGGAATCAATGTTCTCATGCAGGAGAGAACGCTTTGGACAAATCTAGCGCCACTAGAACGATAACCGTCCTGCCACACACCATGTTACGGTTAAGTCATGTGTGGTTATGGCGTGAAGGGCATTCGTTGTGCTATGATGGTTTCGGAGACCATCTGGGTGATCGGCAACAACTCGAGTGTCTTTGCAGAGATCAGCATTTTCTGGATTCTCTCTTACTCGCAGCTTTCCTGGGTTTCAGTAGCGGGACCCACCTGCCATTTGTTTGTAGAATTCAAAGGGAAACAGGGAGTTATTCAATTCAGGATGATATCTCCGAAACTGTTTTACTCTGGACGGTAAAAATCGTAATATATATGGATGATTGTACGATTATGGGGTCGGAAACTATCGTAGGTTACATATGTTATAGATTAAATGTCTACATAACTGACTTAGTGCAGTTCTCCCACCTGAGGAATATGAAAATATCCGCCTCTAAATTTATTGCCACACTGTTCACCACCTGGATAGCTGAAATGAGGCTTCCCCTGATCATATTGGTCGATCGTGTCTTTATTTCGACCACTAACTAAACTAAAGTATTGGGTGTAACGTTCGACAGCATGTTTAGGTCGTCCGCGCAAGCCGCAGCTATTTGCGACAAGATTAGAAATAAGAATAAGGTTCTCAATACGCTGACCGGCAGTACTTGGAGTGCTGGCAAAGAAACCTTGTAAAGCAAATGCCCGATCTGTGGTAAGCTACGCGCCGCCAGAGTGTGATGCAAATGTTAGCGCTACTCAGTGGAAGAATATTTAAACTTGACAGAACTTCACCATGAGGAGACGAACATTTTACCGGTACATCAACACAACAAGACGTTGTCGATGCTGTACCTGATTGGGGGCTACCACCGTGAGCACCCCTGCCAGAATCTAGTGTTTCCCCACCCAGGCACCTCGGGAGAAACGTCCATGATCTAGAGAGAGATGTCGAAAGGTATTAGCGATAACCGTTAGTTCAACTATCATTCATACTGATGCAGTTATTCTCACAGAACAAGGGTACAGTGTGAATGGCCTACTCGGAGACCATGACCCATCCATCGCAGCAGAAGAACGCCAGCTACCAAGACGAACACGAGCGGTTTTAGCCCAGCTAAGATCCGGACGATGTATGCGCCTCAATTCATATTAGGCCCGAATTTATGGCACGATGCCCTGCATGTGGATTGAAACCGCACGACACGGTGCATTTGTGTAGATGACCAGCCAAACCCACTCCCCTATCTCCTGATTCGTTATAGACGCAGGCAATCAAGGTTGCAGAATTATTTAATATAGATACAGAGAAACCTGAACCAGATAACTGCTACAACAACCTGTCACGTTCCAGACTTCGGGAACTATATGGGTGGTTAACGACAGATTGATCACTGTGGATAAGTACTCTACTACAGCTTCACCTTGTTGCTTCAACATGACCTTGAAGATCCGGTCTGGGCCAATTGCTTTGGATGATTTAGCTGCTCGAATGATTTCTGTAACTGCAGTACTAGAGAATTGTGACAGATGGCCAATCGTTCTTCTTACCGTAGTTGGAAAGCGATTTAACCGTTGACAAAAGTTTCCCAATACTCGTGCTTAATTTGCAACTCTTCTGATGTTCTAGCCATTTGTTTCTTTTGTGTCCGTCCAATAACCTGAGGGGAAACGCAGTTTCCTGAGATTGATTGAGCTATCAGAATTCTTCCCAATTAACTTTCTCAACTTTTAAGTGTGGCTTTCAGAGGCCATAAAGTAGGAGTAGTCGAACAATGGATAGGATTATTGGGAGGTGGGGTCATCAAAGCGACATGAAGCATTGCCATGAGAAGTCGTTTATCAAACCCGTGGAGGATATGATGATACCCGCAGAGCTAAAACAGACACCCATAATCCTTGTGGGGATGTTCTCGTTCATCGTTCTAAATGTGGAATCATAAATCTGCTTAGGCAGTTCCATGCCACTCTGACAGTTTCCTAGGACGTAGTGTATTGGTGCAGATTGGTGAAAGCACGTTGTATCCATCACAACTGTCCAACCGCTGACCGATACATTTTCAATTTCGGGTCAATCCGGTACATAGAACGCACTGGGATTGCGTTGGTTACAACAATTTATAACTTCCTATAAAAACAATCTGGCCACCTTACGGATTTTATGATTCTCCATTGCCATATAAAATAGGTGTATTGGGGATTTAGGAAACATCTGGACACACAACAATAATAAATAACAACAATAAAGACAAATGACAACAATAGACAACACAAAGATACGACGATTTTCTTATAACGCTTAAAAAGGGTTATCTTTCTGGTCTAGGTTTTGCTATCTTTCAGCTGCAGCTTTGTTGTTGTACAAAGCTTTCCTGGTGGTTGTAAATTCAATACAATATTATTAAACGCCGCGCCATTGTCATTCAACCAGAAATGAGACACAACACCACCAAAAGAGATAAATAAACAAAAACAACAGCATAATGACAAGTGTGTGTAGAGCGTTACCGTTACGCTGAGTTTCAAATAAATGACATCAAATAAATGTTTGTTGTTCGTTGTGAGGTGTGGAAGGAAGAGTGTCTTATAAATCACTTCACTTTTAAAACTTTGGCATAAACTTTCTCATCAGGAAACACAATTTAATGGAAAAGTTTTCTTCTTATGTAAATCATAAAAACGTGGAAAAAACGAACAGTTGTGTAAATCGCATTTCCACGAAAAAAATAACTCCAAGAATTGATAAATGCCATTACTCATATTTGACCCAAAATTCGTTTATCGATATTTTTGATAAATTCCCTAAACATTCAATTCTTTTTTAGAAACATTTCAGTTCATTGGAATTATCATGTAATACGCCAGTGGTTGGTTCGTTGATTGGTTACAATCTAAAATGTTTATTGTTATTGCTGTTTAGTGTAACAATTCTGTTACATTAGAACTTCCTTCCCGGAAACGAATTATTTGATTTGGCTGTGTGAAATGGAATGGATTTTGATAAAGGAAGGGATTTAAGAATATGGTGAAGTGGATTATGGGGACATAACCTAACAATCGTAACAATCAAAATTTAATTTTGTCCAGACCACCCCGTTTATAAAGGTAAATTAATTCGTTGGCTTTATGGCCATCCAATGGGAGTTGTGTCCGTTTTGAGAAGAATTTTACTGAGATGTTTAGCCTGCATTATGATCTCTCTTTCTCTTCCTTGGGACCTATCTCTCTCTCTCTCTTTACAACATGAAGAACTGTCCTGACGTGCCTGGTTTGGGATTGTGGCAGGGATGCTCATGGTGACGACAACTTGTCGTGCTGATGTACCGACAAAATCTTCAATTAAATAAAAATCTTCGCCTGTTCATAAATATGTATGGTCGACTGCTTTCATGAGAATGGAGCATTCTTGCGGGTTTGAATATTCTTCCACAGATTATCGATAACATGTGCATACCGCACTGGCGCCCAATAGTTCACCACAGATCGGCCTATTGCTTTATAAGAAGTCAACAAGGTTTTGTTCTCAGCATCCCAGGTACTGCCGACCAGAGATATAGGGTCTGATTTCTGACTTCTGATTTTGTAGCAAAAAGCAATGGCTTGCGCGGACGTCTTAAACATGCTATCGAACGCTACACCCTACATCTTGGGGTAATAAGTGATTGGAATCGACCAATACGTTCTGGGGGAGCTTCATTTCAGTGGTCCAAGTGGTAAACAGTGTGGCAGAAGATTTAGCGGCGGTTATTTTTATATTCCTTAGATGGAAGAACTGCACTTGGTCAGATATTTAGACATTTAACCTATCACATACATATGTCATCGACGGTAGGACCAGACGCCAAGATCGTACACTCATCCATTGCAATCTCTATGTCGTTGGAATTACAGAAATGTAGAGATTAAACAGTTACGGAGATAACACCCCGCCTTGAGGAACTTCCTCTTTCACTCAACAGGTCTCTGACTTTTGAATTTCACAAACGTCGTTCGTCCACACATATCGTAGATTATTCAGCATGTCAAACACGGTTGGACGGAAGTCTTTTCTATGTCCTCGAAAAGCTTGGCATGGTTGACGGTATTGAAGGCCTTCGATAGGTCAAGAGACACCAGAACTGTTCGCTCGCATGGCTTGATCTGGTTTAGTCCTCGACTGATATGTGTGGAATCCAAGCTGATTTTTGGCAATAGGGAAACAGCTGCTCATCATGGCTACTGGCAATACAAGGGAGATCGGCTTGTACGATTCGTCTATGCTAGCATCCAGATTTCTGTTACAATATGGTTGGCCAACAACAAATTGAGGACGCTTGTCAAATACACAACTCCATGGATTTTACCGCTGCTTAAGCACTATCTTTAAGACTTCATGTGGGCCCAAATGAGTACGATCCCTAACTCTTGGATCTTCTGACTACGTATGACGAAGCTCATCACGCTCATATGCTAGTCCCATCGCCTCTGCTGGGAAATTTGGTGTAATTCCGGAAAATTCCCTCCGCAACACGATTGATCACTCTGAAGCGGCGATTAATAAATTCTTTATATCCTTGCCAATCAGCTCTTACGTCTTTGAGAAAAGTTCAGCGGTCAGAGTTAGGGAGGTGGTCTGTAGCAAAGCGGTAAAGTCATTGATAAATTATCTATACCTTTGTCAATCAGCACAGATATTTATCGGCGGTACGCACACTTCATGCACCTCTACATCGGCAATCCCAGACTTTACTGCTTCCTCCATGTTTCGGTGGCTAGAGTGGTGTATAATGAAGACAAGGATTTGTTGTGGAGACCGTTGCAATTGAGTTGCAGGAATGATGCACAGCAACAGGGGTATATGATACAATGTCTGTTGCTGTTGGGGAGACTGCGGAGGAATCTCGTATTCCGACGACGAGGACGACGACAAAGAAATCTAACGATTAAGTTGGAGACACGTTGGTAGATGGCAGGTAGCCACATAATTTCTCATGAAGGACCGGAGCAGACTCTAAAATGCACCCATTACATCTCCCCGTTGTTGATATTTGGTTGATGCGAATCTGTCAAACGGAACAGACCCATGGCATGGGGTTCATCTTTATCACGGCGCGAACCAAGAGAGCTTGGGGTATGCATTCGGGGATATATTGCCGTTTCATTGGTAAAAAATATACAAACATAGAACTGGCTGCCCTGGGTCCGAAAGGGACGTCTAAAAAATCTATTAAATTCTACTTTTCAAAATAACCATTATTGCCTCTTAAGGATATACGAGTCCCCTTACAATCCTATCAAAACTGCACTTTAACAAGATCCACCATTATTGCCACTTAGACATCCTTCGCAAAATCAAAAATGGTAATCACCTAAGGATAATTTTCCAAATCTTCTTCCTAAAAAAGGCACGTTTATTGCTCTGTTAAAAATCTTAAAAATTTAAAAAAATATTCACGTTTTTCAAAAATTTTAAAAACCATAACTTCGAAAAATATATCTTAACAAGTAAAAAAGTATCAGTCGGCTTTGCCGACAGAGATATACCCTCAGCCTGTGTAAATTGAAACAGTTTTTTCCAAAAAAAACTTATGTATTTAGAGAGTTTCAAAATTTTGGGCGTATGAACCGAGAAAAATGTTGTTGAAATTAGGATTAAAGTTCAAAAGTTTTGCGTAGGAGGTACTTAAAGGAATGGACCTAAATAGACCATGGAGTTGCCATTGGGGGTTTTTACAACCTTCGGGCTGTTTTCTCAAGAAGTATGGACTTGCCCCTGAAAAAACGTTTACCATCGTAATTGAGGCAGCGAACGTAAGTTGCTTCAACAAAAATCAAAGTGATTAGATAGCAGGTCTTAAAGTGAACTTATCCGAAATTTTGCCCCTGATGAAACTTGTACCTTCGTATGGGGGACAGTTAATATAAGTTGCTACAACAAAAACCAAGGCGATTAGAGAGCAGGTCCTAAACTGAACATTTCCGAACTTTTGTGGGGGAGGTAGCGGAAGGAGTGGACAGATATAACCCATCTTCGAACTTAAACAGAGTTTGGACAAAGTATTCCGAAAGCCAAATTTTGCACCGAATCGGTTGATCCGTTCGAGAGTTATCGTGCGCACCGGCCAGCCAGACAGACAGACGGACGGACATTGCTTAATCGACTCCAAATTGCCTGAAACACATTTCGTCCAAACATACTTGGGGTCTAAAACCATTATTTCGATGAGGCACATTTTGCCCGTTTGAAAGTGAATATTCTCTCGTTAGTATAAATGCTGATGGTATAAAAAATCAATGTATTTCAAAAAAGTTTAAAAAAATCCACTTCTTCTAAAAAATTTTAGTTTATTAATTTAATTATGTTAAAAATTTCACATCTTCTCGAAGAAAACCCTAAAATTATGGCATCTTCCCAAACTATATTAAAAAATCCACATCGACCATAAAAAATCTTAAAAAAATCCACGCCCTTCCAAAAAATCCCCACCTTCCTAAAAAATCTTAAAAAAATCCACAACCTCCCAAAAAATCTTAAAATTCTCATCTTCCCCAAAAGTCTTAAAAAATCCACGTTCTTCCAAAAAAACTCTTCCCAAAGAATACTAAAAAATCCGCGTCCTCCCAAAAAATCTAAAAAATACCCATCTTCCCTCAAAAAATGGACGCCCTCCCAAAAATTCTAAAAACCCCCCATTTTTTCAAAGAATCCATGTCTTCCAAAAAATATCTTAACAAATCCACGTCTTACAAAAAAGGTTAAAAACCTTACGTCTTCCAAAAAAAAAAAAAAAAAAAAAACCTATAAAGAAAGACATCTTCCCATTTTTTTTTTTTTAAAAATTCACATCTTCCATAAAAAATCTTAAAAACTCCACGCCCTTCCAAAAAAATCTAAAAAATGCACAGCCTCCCAAAAAATATGAAAAAGAATCCCCATCTTCCCAAAAATCTAAAAAAAAATCCAATGCCGTCCAAGAAACGTCTTTCCAACGAATACTAAAAAATCCACGCTTTTCCAAAACATCAAAAAATTCCCATCTTAAAAAAAATCCACGTCAACCAAAAGAATCGTACAAAATCCGCAAACTACTAAAAAATCTAAAAATATCCCCATCTTCCCCAAAAGTTCAAAGAAAAAACGACGTCTTCCCACAGAATCCTAAAAAATCACGACCTCCCAAAAAATCTAAAAAAAATTCCACATATTCCCAAAGAATCCAATGTCTTCCAAAAATATCTTAAAAAATCCACGTCTTATCAAAAAATGTTAAACATTTCCCATCTTCCCAAAAAATCTTAAATAATTGACATCTTCCATAAAAAGTCTTAAAAACTCCACGCCCTTTCAAAAAATCTAATAAAATCACAATTTTCCCCAAAAATCTTAAAAAAATCCACGGCTCCCAAAAAATCTCAAAAAAATCTTCATCTTCCCAAAAATCTAAAAATATCCAATGCCTTCCAAGAAACGTCTTTCCAAAGAATACTAAAAAATCCACGCCTTCCCAAAAAATCCTCCAAAGAATCTCAAAAAATCCTCATCCTTCCAAAAAATCTAAAACAATCCCCATCTTCCCCAAAAATTCAAAGAAAAAAACGACGTCTTCGCGCAGAATCCTAAAAAATCCAAAAAATCTAAAAAAATCTCCATCCACCCAAGAATCCACGTCTTCCAAAAAATATCTTAAAAAATCTCCATCTACCCAAAGAATCCACGTCTTCCAAAAAATATCTTAAAAAATCCACGTCTTTCCAAAAAATGTTAAAAATTTCACATCTTCCCAAAAAATCTTAAATAATTCTTAAAAAAACTTAAAAATTATAAAAAAATCAACAGCCTCCCATAAAATCTTAAAAACCCCCCACATTTCCAAAAGTCTAACAAAATCCAATGCCTTTCAAAAAAGGTCTTCCCAATGAATACTAAAAACGCCCTCCCAAAAAAATCTAAAAAAAATCCATCTTCCCTTAAGAATTCTAAAAAATCCTCGTCCTTCCAAAAGATCTAAAAAATATTCATGTTCCCATATAATCCTAAAAAATCACGGCCTCCCAAACATTTAAAAAAAAAATCCCCATCTTCCAAAAAAATCCACGTCTTCCAAAAAATATCATAAAAAATCCACGTCTTACCAAAAAATGTTAAAAATTTCACATCTTCCCAAAAAATCTTAAATAATTCACATCCTCCATGAAAAATCTTAAAAACTCCACGCCCTTCCAAAAAATCTAATAAAATCACAATTTCCCAAAAATTATGAAAAATCCACGGCCTCCCATAAAATCTTAAAAATCCCCCCACAAAATTCAATGCCTTCCAAAAAAACGTCTTTCTAAAGAATACTTAAAAATCCATGTCCTCCCAAAACATCAAGAAAATTCCCATCTTCCCTTAAAAAAACCACGTCATCCCACAGAATCCTAAAAATCCCCAACCTCCCAAAAAATCCCCATCTTACCAAAAATTCAAAGAAAAAACGACGTCTTCCCACAGAATCCTAAAAAATCACGGCCTCCCAAAAATTAAAAAAAAAATCCCCATCTTCCCAAAAAATCCACGTCTTCCAAAAAATATCATAAAAAATCCACGTCTTACCAAAAAATGTTACAAATTACACGTCTACCTAAAAAAACCCTCAAAAATAAGGCATATTCCCAAAATATTTAAAAAATTCACATCTACCATACAAATTTTTAAAAAATCCACGGCCTTCCAAAAAATCCCCATCTTCTCAAAAAATCTTAAAAAAAACAACGGCCTCCCAAAAAATCTTAAAAAATGCTAATCTTCCCCCAAAAGTCTTAAAAAAATTCACGTCCTTCTATAAAACTCTTCCAAAAGAATAAAAATATTAAAAATCCATGCCCTCCCAAAAAATCGTAAAAATTCCCACCTTCTCTTAAAAAAAAGACTAAAAAATCTTCGTCCTCCCAAAAAAAATCTAAAAAAATCCCCTTCTTCCCCAAATATCTTAAAAAAGTCGACGTCTTCCCACAGAATACTAAATAATCACGCCTTAAAAAAATCTAAAAAAATCCCCATATTTCCAATGAATACTCCTCTTTCAAAAAATATCTTACAAAAAAAATTCACGTCTTCCCAAAAAAACTCCAAAAATGAGACACGTTCCCAAAATCATCTTAAAACAAGTAAAAAAGTGTGATTCGGCTTTGCCGACTGATATATACCCTCAGCCAATGTGAAGTGAAACTTTCACCTACGGACAGATCGAATGTATTTAGGTCCCTTCAGAATTTTGGACATTTGAACTTGCCGAATAAATGTAGATTAGGAATTAACTGCATTAAGGCACAAATGTTGAACTTTTGTGGGGCGAGGACCGATATGGGCCATTTTAGAAGTTAAACTAAATTTTGACAAAATATTAGGAGATCCAAAGTTTGGACCGAATTGGTTGCCTCATTCAAGTGATATCGTCCTAGTGACATTTTTTAAATATTGGGGAGAAGTACCGGAAGTTGCGCACCGGTATTGGCCATGAAACTAAGTTTGGATATAATACGACGAAGACCAAATGTTGGAACAATTCGGTTGAACAGTTCGAGAGTTATCGTGCTCTCCGACCGCCACATATGATGACATAGGGATTTTTTTACACCTTTCGGGCTGTTTTACTAAGAAATATGGACTTTGCCCCTGAAAACACTTTGACAGTCGTAATGGAGGTAGCGAATGCAAATCGGTTCAACAAAAATCAAAGTGATTCCAGAGCAGGTCTTAAAGTGAACTTATCCGAAATTTTGTGTGAGAGGTACCAGAAGGAGTAGACAAATATAGTCCATATTCCAACCTGATCTATATCTGGTAGATATATTAGGATGTGCAAAGTTTGGATTTTCCGAACATTTTTGAACTTTTGTGGGGGAGGTACCTGAAGGAGTGGACCGATATGGCTTATCTTCGACTTTAAACTATGTTTGGACAAAATATTACGAAGGCGACGATTGAGTCCATATTGGAACCTCATCTAAGTCTGGTAGAAGTTTCACGATGTATGGACTAAATCGGTTACTCCCTTCAAGAGTTATCATGCCCACAAAATTTCCGAACATTTTGGAACTTTTGTGGGGGAGGTACCGGAAGGAGTAGACCGATATAGCTCATCTTCGAACTTAAACTAAGTTTGGACAAAATATTACGAAAGCCAAAATTTGAACCGAATCGGTTCATCCTTTCGAGAGTTATCGTGCGCTCCAGCCAGCCAGACAGACAGACGTACGGACATTGCTCAATCGACTCAAAATTGTCTGAAACACATTTCGTCCAAACATACTTGGGGTCTAAAACCATTATTTCGATGAGGCACATTTTGTGTATACCCTCGTTAGCATAAATGCTAAGGGTATAAAAATTCAGGACTTCCGAACAATTTTTAAAAAACAAACTCAAAAAATCCACGACAATCCAAAAATTCTAAAAAATCCGCATCTCCCCCCACCCCCAAAAAAAGGAAAAAAATTAGAAAAAATCTAGGACTTCCGAAAATTTTTTAAAAAATCCACTTCTTCACATATATCTTAAAAAAAATCCACGTTTTCCCAAAAGATATCCCCAAAAATCTTAAAAAATCCACGTCTTCCCATGAAATCTAAAAAACCACGTTATCCCAAAAAACCTCAAAATTTGGCATCTCTAAAAACAATTTAAAAAATCCAAAAATCTAAAAAAATCCAAAAATCTAAAAAATTTCCATCTTCCCCAAAAATCTTTAAAAAATTCACATCTTCCCAAAAATCTTCGAAAATTCCTCATCTTCCAAAAAAAAAAATTTTAAAAAAATTCTAAAAAATCCGCATCTCCCCCCACTCGAAAAAAGGAAAAAAATAAAAAATCGAGGACTTCCGAAAAATTGTTAAAAAATCCACATCTTCACATAAATCTTAAAAAAATCCACGTTTTCACAAAAAAATCTACAATATGCCCAAAATTCTTAAAAAAAATCCACGTTTTCACAAAAAATCTACAATATGCCCAAAAATCTTAAAAAATCCACGTCTTCCCAAGAAATCTTAAAAAACAACGTTATCCCAAAAAACCTTAAACATCGACATCTCTAAAAACAATTTTAAAAAATCCATGACTTCCCAAAAAAATATTTAAAAAAATCTAAAAAAAATCCGCATCTCCCTCCCACCACAAAAAAGGAAAAAAATAAAAAAAATCGAGGACTTCCGAAAAATGTTTAAAAAAATCCACATCTTCACATAAATCTTAAAAAAATCCACGATTTCCCCAAAAAAAAATCTACAATATGCCCAAAAATCTTAAAAAAATCCACGTCTTCCCAAGAAATCTTAAAAAAAACACGTTATCCCAAAAAACCTTAAAAATCGACTTCATCTCCAAAAGAAAAAAAAAACTTAAAAAATTCACGAGTTCCCAAAAATTTAAAAAAATCACATCTCCCCAAAAATGTTAAAAATTTCAAGTTATCGTGTTCTTCGACCGCCACATATGGTGACATAGGGGTTTTTACACGTTTCGGGCTGTTTTCGCAAGAAATATGGACTTACCCCTGAAAAAACTTTTACCGTCGTAATGGTGGTAGCGTATGCAAATAGCTTCAACAAAAATCCAAGTGATTCGGTAGCAGGTCTTAAAGTTAAGTTATCCGAAATTTTGTGTGAGAGGTATCAGAAGGAGTAGACAAATTTAGTCCATATTCGAACCTGATCTATATCTGGTAGATATATTAGGATGTACAAAGTATGGATTACATCGGTCACTCCCTTCAAGAGTTATCGTGCGCAAAATTATTCCGAACATTTCTGACGTTCTGTGGGGAAGGTACCTGAAGGAGTGGACCGATATAGCCTATCTTCGAATATAAACTATGTTTTGGTAAAATATTACGAAGGCCAAATTTTGGACCGAATCGACAGATCCGTTCGAGAGTTATCTTGCGCTCCTACCACTACACATAGGGGCTTTTTGCAACTTTCCGTCCATTTTCTCGGGAAGTATGGACTTGACCCTGATGAAACTTGTACCTTCGTATAGGGAACAGTGAATACAAGATGTTACAACAAAAACCAAGGCGATTCGAGAGCAGGTCCTAAACTGAACTTTTCCGAAATTTTGTGTGGGAGGTACTCGAAGGAGTTTACCGATTGAGTCCATATTGGAACTTCTGGTAGAAATTTCATAATGTGCAATGTATGGACCAAATCGGTTACTTCCTTTAAGAGTTATCGTACGCACAAATTTTCCGAACATTTTCGAACTTTTGTGGGGGAGGTACCGGAAGGAGTGGACCGATATAATCCATCTTTGAACTTGAACTAAGTTTGGACAAAATATTACGAAAGCCAAATTTTGGACGGAATCGGCAGATCCGTTCGAAAGTTATCTTGCGCTCCAACCACTACACACGGTGTCATAGAGCTTTTTTGTAACTTTCAGGCTATTTTCTCAGGAAGTATGGACTTGCCCCTAATGAAACTTACAGCGTCGTATAGAGAACAGCGAATACAACTTGCGTAAACAAAAATCAAAGCGATTCGAGACCAGGTCCTAAACTGAACTTTTCCGAAATTTTGTGTGGGAGGTACCCGAAGGAGTGGACCGATTGAGTCCATATTGGAACCTCATCTAAGTTTGGTAGAAATTACACGATGTGCAAAGTACGGACCAAATCGGTTATTCCCTACAAGAGTTATCGCGCGCACAAATTTTGCGACAATTTTTGAACATTTGTGGGGGAGGTACCTGAAGGAGTGGACCTATATGGCCCATCTTCGAACTTAAATCGAATCTGCACAAAATATTTCGATACCCAAAATTTGAACCGAATCGATTGATCCGTTCGAGAGTTATCGTGCGCACCAGCCAGCCAGACAGACAGACGGACATTGCTAGATCTACTCAAAATTGTCTGAAACGGATATCGTACAAACATACTTGGGGTCTAAAACCATTATTTAGATGAGGCACATTTTTGGTCGTATCGAAGTGTAAATACCCTCTTTAGCCTAAAGGCTGAGGGTATAAAAATCCTTTTTTTTTGGCCTAAAATTTTAGAAAATTATACTTGCGATTTTTCTGATTTTTTTTTTTAAATCAAAAAAATCCAAATTATTTTTGGGTCTACCTAAGCATCTTTTTAACATCCACGTTAATTGTGGGCCAATGGCCATCCTAAAACTTGTTATAAATTCTATAAAGACTAACAAATTCTTTGGATACTTCCGAATAGTTTTAAAATCCCCCACTGTCCCCATAACATGCCCTCGGGTTATTACTGAAAATATATTAAATACATTTCATTTGGGATTTTTGGTTGCTTTAAATCTTTTTTGGAAAAAGGCGGTTTTCAGGAAATTACATGAAACTGAAAAGTGTTTTTCACCTCAAACAGACAAACTTAACATGAAACAAGCGAACAGGCACATATTGTGTTGTGTGTGAGATTTTTCACACGTTTACACAAAGCACTCACACAACACACACGCACATACATACATGTCTACTATTGTATGGAATTTTAGAGCTTCAGTCAAATATGAAATCTTGTTTACCTTTGAACACTGAAGGACACTTGAAACCCCATAGAGAGTTTTCCCCCACTTATGTGGCCACAGTGCCAATTCAACAGCAGCAACGACAACAGCAACAACAAATCTCAGAAAGCAACAAAATAGTGGAGTAGGCCGAGTAGAATAACATAATTAATATTGTTGTTATGTTGTGTCTGCTTTGCCAACATCATATGCGTATGTATGCGGAACATGTATGTGAGTATGTGGTTTTTTTCTGTTTACATGAGCAGAGAGCAACTCTCATATTAACTGCAGAAAAACAAAAACGAAATAACTGAAAGAAAAACACTTAAGGGAACACTCACCGCAATGTGTTGTTGGTTGAGACTGTGTGCCTGTAAATGTTATATGGGCTTAAACAACATAGCTAGCCAGTCAGCCAGCCAGCGAGCAACAAGTGTTATAACTGTTATAATTCCAGGGATTTTTCTCTATTGTCAATTCTTTGTGTGTAAAATACCGAGTATTTCTGTTTGTTTTTACTACAGAGGCCATATGTGTTTTATACTCTGGTTCTGATTGTTCATCCGTTTTCTTTCTTTTGGTTAAGTTTAAATTTACCAACACACAAATCGTTTTCCTTTGTCTTCTTCTTATAAAATAACAGCCACAACAAATCTTATTTGTACTTCGATAATCTTTTGATGGGCATCACCATGACTTGAAGCTTTCGAAGAATTTCCTTAAGATTTATTTATGATTTCCTCTCAAGAGGGGACTAAAAATTATAAATTTGATTTCTTTGAAATTCAAGTTATGGGGAATTTTGAAAATACGTTATTCTACGAAATGAGGATTCAATCAGAGAATGAAAAACATATTGTTAAGATTGGTTTGCCTGATTGTTTTTTTACTCCATACACGATGGTTATATGTTTCCTTGTGCTTCAGAAATTATAAATATCAAATTCTATTGAAATGTAGATTTAATGCTGATATATGGCTTAAATCGGGAATTTCAGATTGAGTGATTGAAATAATGGTTTTAGACCCCACATATGTTAACACTAAATCCGTTGGAGAAAGTTGGGATCTAACCATGTGCGTCCGTCCATCTGTTTGCCTGCCAACCGGTTTAACACTTGAACTTCCGAAGGGGATACAAGCTTAGTCCGAACCAAAGTTCGTACATCGTAATATTTCTTCCAAATTTATTTCAAGTACGGACACGGACTATATCGGCCCACACACCTTGTGGTCCTGATATATATTTTTATACCCTCAGCATTTATGCTAACGAGTGTATATACACTTTCATACTGGCAAAATGTGCCTCATCGAAATAATGCTTTTAGACCCCAAGTATGTTTGGACGGAATCCGTTTCGGACAATTTAGAGTCGATTTAGCAATGTCCGTCCGTCTGTCGGGCTGCCTGGAGCGCACGATAACTCTCGAACGGATCAACCGATTATGTCCAAATAATATATTGTCCAAACTTAGTTTAAGTTCAAAGATGGGTTATATCGGTCCACTCCTTCCGGTACCTCCCCCACAAAAGTTCGGAAAATGTTGGGAAAATTTGTGTGCACGATAACTCTTGAAGGGAGTAAGCGATTTGTTGCATACTTTGCACGTCGTGAAATTTCCACCAGACATAAATGAGATTTCAACATGGACCCTATCGGTCCACTCCTTCGGGTACCTCCTCCACATAATTTCAGAGAAGTTCAGTTTAAGACCTGCTCTCGAATCGCTTTGATTTTTGTTTTAACAACTGTATTCGCTGTTCCCATTACGACAGTACAAGTTTCATGAGGGTCAAGTCCATACTTCCTGAGAAAAGAGTCCGAAAGCTGTAAAAAACTCTATGGCACCATGGGTAGTGGTTGAGCGCTCAATAACTTTCGAACGGATCGGCCGATTCATATCCAAAATTTGGCGTTCATACAATTTTGTCCAATGTTAGTATAAGTTCGAAGATAGGCCATATCGGTCCACTCCTTGAGGTACCTCCCCCACAAAAGTTCGAAAATGTTCGGAAAATTTGTGTGCACGATAACTCTTGAAAGGGAGTAACCGATTTGGTCCATACTTTGCAAATCGTGAAATGTCTACCGGACTTAGATGAATTTCCAATATGGACTCAATCGTTCCACTCCTTCGGCTACCTCCCACACAAAATTTCGGATAAGTTCACTTTAATGCCTGCCTTCGAATCACTTTGATTTTTGTCGAAGCAACTTGCATTCGCTGCCTCAATTACGACGGGGCAAGTCCATACTTCTTGAGAAAACAGCCTGAAATATGTAAAAACACCCTATGGCACCATGTGTAGTGGCTGTAGAGCACGATAATTCTCGAACTGATAAACCGATTTGGTCCAAAATTGGGGCTTCGTCATATTTTGTCTAAACTTAGTTTCAGGTCGAAGATGGGCAATACCGGTCCACAACTTCCGGTACTTCCCTCCATATTTAAAAAATGTCACTGAAATGTTATGCACGATAACGGGGCAACCAATTTTGTCCAAACTTGGGATATCCTAATATTTTCTCCAAATTTAGTTTAACTTCTAAAATGGCCCATATCGGTCCTCTCCTTAGGTTACCTCCCCCACAAAAGTTCAACATTTGTGCCTAAGTGCAGTTTAGGGTCTGTTCAAAGATCGTTTTGAAATGCATACCGATACTGTTCGTTGTGGTCCTGTTTACATCGATATTATGTTTTCCGTATACAAGTCCATGCTTCCTGGTTCCTGGCATACTGGTCCAACAGGTGTACGATAACCCAGTCATTTCAGATATTAGTGGGCGCGATATCTACCGAAAACATGTGACTCTCAAAATAAGATTCACTTCCGTAATGCACTATGTCGGTCCATTCCCTCCTCCGCAGAACTTTTGAACTTTAATCCTAATCCACATTTTTGTCGGCAACAAGTGCCACAAAATTCTGAAATACCCTAAATTCATTCGATCTGTCCGTAGATGAAAGTTCCAATTTACATAGGCTGAGGTTATATCTCTGTCGGCAAAGCCGATTGATACTTTTATACTTGTTCATAGGAATGTTGATACTTTCCAGGTATAATGATCCAAAAGCTCTAAAAATCCTGGTCAAAAGACAAAAACGCGTGTTTGCACCTACAAACATGTGTTATTAGTCCGCAACCCGACTATGGGAGCGGTAATATATACCGGAATGCCTTCTCCCAGCTCCTTTGGTCCGTAGCGAGATAAGAAAATAAAAGAGATATAACATCAGAAGATACAAGAGATAGAGAGATAACATGCCTATATCGGTCTTAGGTTAGCTTTGGTCTTAGTCTTCAGGACTACCGCATTAGAAGTTAAGTTGCTGGCACCCCGTAGTCGCCACAACAGCAACAAACGGAGCATCAGGAAGGACCGTAAAGGAAACGGATGAGGACTTGCATTCTTTATACAACAGTCTGTACAGTACATACCTATCTCGCTTGACCTTGACTCTAGTGACCCATACATGGAGTGTTTGCGGGTAGTAGTAAAGTGTGGCACTGTCGAGGTTGTGGTTCTTAATGTGTTCATACCGTTGTTCCTTGCGTTATATGCCCCATATTAGTCCGCTTAGTGAGGACACCAGGCGTTTGGTGCTATGGCATCAACCCTCATCATGAGCTTTGGCATTCCGTCGTAGGCAATTACTAAAGGGGTACCGCGCTGTACGACAAATTTTTGCACATTTTGCTACAGGTATAAGAGGATATTGCCACAGATCGTCAGACCTCACTATTTTCGCACTCGGTCTGATAAATGACGTATCCTGGCAATCCGTAATTTCCCTTGGCTCAGACCTCCTTATCATCTTCTCCATTAACAGACCAATTGACTTCATAACCTGTGACCGCCGTACTTTTCTGAATCATGGAATAGCTGATTGCCTAGTTTAGAGAATTTACCAATCACCTTTTTAGAGAGCTGGAAATGGCAAATCCTTGGATAGCTGAAAGAATTTATCAGGACAATCATGCTGGTCGAATACCCGAAATTAGACCAATTTTCCCAGCAGAGGCGACGGGTTGGGCAAATGAGCATGATGAGGTTCGTCGTACGAACCCTGAAGACCTATAGGCCTGGGTACATAAGCAGCCTCGCCTGCTTGCCTGCTTCATTTTTGACAAAATAAAAATAAAGGAATAGAGAAGAAAAGAGTAACCTAGTTCGAAATTGGCACGCCCTTCTTTGTTCTTTTATTATGTGAGAAATGAATCAGACAAGCAAGTGAGGCTGCTTCTATAGTCAGGCTTTATGAGTTAGATAACTTACTCTTAAGCGGAAAATGTAGCTATACCACCTGAAGCAATGCAACATTGATACAGGGTTAGGTAAATTGTGGGTAACGGTTAAATCACTCTTGAAGCCGCGAAATAAGAAGGATGGAACCGGAGTTACCTTCAACGGCGTGACAGTGACAGATCTGAAGAGTTGCGCGTGTTATTTCAACCGGCATTTTATATAGCACCCCGTTAGTAATGGTGGGAAAAGGAGTGTGCTACACCGTTTAAGATTGCTTCCTGCCGAGAAAGAAGTACGAACGAACGAAGAACTATGTTGCAGATGCAGATTCAAAGCGTGGGCCCATGGCGAATCTCAATGGTAATGCTTAAACAACTTGACGAACCCGGAGTTGAGTATTTGTCCTCAATTTATCGTTACATACATATAAATAGGTTCCCACAAGCATACTGGAAGGACAAGGGAGACCTCTCTCATATCAATGAGTGCACCCCGTTTCATATTAGCTCAATGATATGTGACCTAGTTTTTATAGCAGAGTGCGCAAGCCGCGTCCTGCACACCACTTGTAGAGAAGATTATATTCAAGATATGTCGCCAACATAACACAACGATATTCTGCCAACGTTCAAAAGAAAAAAAACGTGGCTCCCAATGTAACAATAGTAATCTATATTGTACCAGAAATCTGGAAAATTGGCAGAATCGTCCCGCTACTGAAGCCAGGCAATGATGCCAGCGGGCGAATCGTACAACCTGAGGAACTTTTCCCCCGTGCGACTATAGGAATAAGGTTCTCAAGTCACTGACCGGCAAAACTTGGACTGCTGACAAAGAAAACTTTTAACTCTTATAAAACATTAGCCCGACCTGTAGTAAGCTATGTGGCGCCAGTATGGTAAGCAAATGGCAGCGCCACGTAGTGGAAGAATATGAAAACCTGCAAGAATATTAACCTGAGGTCTGTAACAGCGTGCTTTCTCATGACACAAGTGGCCCATCTTAATGAAGATTTTACGGGTGCATCAGCAAAACAAAATGTTGTCGATGCATTACTTTCTTGGATGTTATTGCCATAAGCATTCCTGCCAGAATATAGTGGACGTCAGGAGAGATATTTATGACATTGAGAGAAAAAGGTCCAAAGGTATAAAAGATAACCTATATATCAAGGATCCCATCAGGCAGGCTTGAATAGCATTCACACTGATGCAGTTGCACGGACAGTTCAAAGTTATAGTGTGAATACTGTACTCGGACACCACTTCCAAACATGACAGCAGAAGAAAGACTGCCAGGCCAAAGCAAACTCGACTGATTTTAGCCAAAATAACATGCGCTTCATAAAACCCCCGCTTACATATCTCCCAATTCTTTATGCGCGCAACCAGTCCAGGTCGCAGAATTTTTAAATCTGGACACAAAAGAACCTGAGCCCGATAACTGAAAAATATATACGAATAAACATATTTGCGTTGTTACAATAACAACAACTGGTGACCTTCTACGTTCGGAAGAAATATTACGTTGTGCAAAGATTCGTTTACCTTCTATAGAGTACACGTAAGTTATCGTGCTTATCGTGCTCATTAGTCGTTTTAATTGACACTGACAGGCTTATTTAGAGCTCTTGGTTCATTATTGCAGGATGTATCGTATTGCGGATGTTACCGTGGTGCAATGGTATGCACACCCGCCTTGCACGCGAAGTTCGTGGGATTGATTCCCCGGCCAGGCAACATCAAAAATTTCAACGGTTGCAAAATACCCCTCAGTAATGTTGGCGACATTTCCTGAGTATTTCGGCCATGTAAAAGTTTTCTACAAGTAGTGTCTTAAGGCACGTTGTTCGGACTCGGCGATAAACAGTAGGTCCCATATCATTGAGCTAATATGAATGGGGGGTGCACTCATTAATATGACTGCAGGTCCAGTTTAGGACCTGCTCTCGAATCGCTTTGATTCTTTTTGCAAACTCTTGTATTCGCTTCCCCCACTACGACGCTACAATTTTTTCATACTTCCTGAGAAAATTGCCCGAAAGCACTACGGCACCGTGTGTAGTGCCTGGAGTGGACAATAACTCCCGAAAGGATTAGCAAATTCTGTAAAAAATTTGGCCTTCTCCTTAGGGTACCTCTCCCTCAAAAGTTCAACATTCTGTTCAAAGATCTTTTGCTTCTCCTTGTGGTCCCGTTTACAGCGTTATGTTTTTTAAGGTGACCAACTGAAATGACTGATGGCTGAAAAGTGACTGAAAACTCCCTAATACATAATTATTGAGGAAAAGAATTGTGATTACGTAGCAGGTATTGGATGCGATATTGTCAATAGATGAAAGTTTCAATTCACACAGACTGAGGGGTATCTCTGTCTGCAACGCCGACTGATACTTTTTTCTTGTTGTAGGGTCAAGTCGATACTTCGTGAGATAATGGACCAAAATAAGCCTGTCATACATGAACCACATGGATTATCCAAAATGAGTCTCGAAGAGACCTTAAACTTCAGTTAATATAAAATGTTTTGTGGGGGATGTGGACCTTTAAATTCCTTCTCTGAAGTTGGAAGAAATATTACGGTGTTCTAAATTTGGGCCAAATCGGTTACTTTTTAGAGAGTTATGAAGCTACTCGTAAGCATACATTTATGTTGCTGCCGTAGAATCGCTTAGACTTTTAGTGCCAATATATTAGGAAGTTTGGACTTACTCAAATAAAGTATATCGTTGCAACAACTATGCACCCAACATTCTTCTATAAGAACGGTAGATACTAGAGTTGAGGGGTTATGTAAGTAAGCTTAGATAGTGCTGGGCAGAAATTATTGAGTTTTTCATAGCCCATTGCGGCTGCTTGGTATAAAATCAGTGCGGACCAAGAAGAGATCAGACCAAAATATTGACAACTTATGACAGTGTGGTAGTGAGTTTACATGCACACAAGCTTCAAAACTGAAACAAATCAAAACATTTGTTCCCTACGCCCTTTCATTGGGATCGGGCCATATGAGTGTAAATTGCCGACAAATTTTATAACCTTTACAATACTACCGATCAAGCATCACATACATCATTCCAAAGGACTTACTTACTACTTACTTAGATGGCTTTTTATTAAACAGAACGTCTTGTTCCATAAGCCGAACTAAGAATAGATTTCCAAACGCACCCATCTTTTGCTTTACTTCTCCAATTTTGGATGCCATGTTTTGTGATATCATCTTCAACTTGGTCTTTCCATCGGAGTTTTGGCCATCCCTTGGGGCGTATACCGTCGAGTGGCTGGTATTCAAATGCCTTTTTGGCGGGGGCATTTTTATCCATCCTGCTGACAGGGCCAAGCCAACGCAATCGTTGTAGTTCGATTCGTTTTACTATATCGATGTCGGTCGGTTGGTATATCTCGTGGTTCATACGACGTCTGTATTCACCTTCAACGCATATTGGTCCATAAATCTTTCGAAGAATTTTTCTCTCAATCACACCAAGTTCTGCCTCATCTGCGTTCGCAAGTACCCTTGCTTCAGATCCATACATAAGAACGGGTAGTATCAGTGTTCGGTAAAGTGTAAGTTTTGTTTGACGAGAGGTGGTTTTGCTTTTAAACTGTTTATTTAGACCAAAGTAGCATCTGTTGGCCAATATTATTCTCCTCTTTATTTCAAGGCTTATATTGTTGGTTTTATTTATGGCGGTGCCGAGGTAGATAAAGTCATTTACCATCTCAAATTTATAATTATCAACATCCACAGTTGGTCCGAGTCTACTGGACGACTTGCGTGTTGATAGCGTAAACTTCGTCTTATCGCCGTTTTTGCAAATGTGGCCGTTACGGCTCGCGCTGATCTACCTATTATGTCTATGTCATCTGCGTATGCAAGCAACATTACATTTTTATTGTATATTGTGCTGTTTTTGTCTCTGGCCGTATATATATTCGCATCTCGTATGACCTTTTCCAGTAGGATATTAAATAGGTCACACGATAGACTGTCACCTTGTCTGAAACCTCGTTTTGTGTTGAAAGGCTCGGAGTGGTTCTTTCCTATTTTAACCGCTGATCTTGTGTCCGCCAATGTCATCCTGCATAGTCGAATTAGTTTTGCAGGGATGCCAAACTCAGACATGGCTTGAAACACCTTTGCTCTAATTGGGCTGTCGAACGCGGCCTTATAGTCGACGAATAGGTGGTATGTGTCGATCTGTATTTCGTGGGTCTTCTCCAATATTTGGCGCAGTGTGAAGATGCGGTCAATTGTCGACTTGCCAGGTCTAAAACCGCATTGGTATGATCCGATTATTTCATTGACCATGGGTTTTAACCGTTCACACAGTATGCTCGACAACACTTTATATGCGATGGGAAGGAGACTTATAACTCGGTAATTTGCACAAACCGTTTTGTCTCCTTTCTTATGTATGGGACATAGTAGGCTGAGGTTCCAATCGTTGGGTATGCTTTCTTCCTGCCAAATTTCGCAAATTAGCTGATGCATACTCCTTACCAGCATTTCGCCACCGATCTTGAACAATTCGCGGGAAGTCCATCAGCTCCTGCTACCTTATTGTTTTTTAGCCGATTAATGGCTGTTGTAACCTCGCTTTGGGTAGGTGGTAGACATTCAACATTGTCATTTACGATTGGTTCTGGGGTATCTTCATCGCCATCCATATTCGATACCAAAAGCTTCATAAAGTGATCCTTCCAGATCCTCAGTACGCTATCTGTATCAGTTACCAGATTCCCTTGGTCATCTTTGCAGGAGAATGTGCCTGCACCATATCCTTCAGTCTGGTGTTTTACACTCTGGTAAAATTTTCGCACTTCATTCTGACTCCTGAACATCTCGAGTTTCTCACGCTCACGTTTTCCCTCTCCTTCTTTTTTCTCCTGAAAATACGCTTTTCCTCTCTCGTCTTCTCCCGATAAGTTTCTTTCGTTCTTCGTGTTGCTACTGAATGCAGTGTTGCTCTATATGCCGCGTTCTTTTCTTCTGTAGCTTTACGACACTCCTGATCGTACCATACATCTTTAGGTGGTGGTTTTTGGTACCCAAGTATGGTTTTTACTGCCGTAAAGGCAGTCTGAAGAGAGTGGGCTATTCTTTGCCAACGTGCTTCTACAATATCGGGAAAAGGAGTGCTGTTTTCCAGCATGCGAGTCAGTTGAGCGGAGTAGGCTTGTGTTGTCTGTTGTGTCTGCAGCTTCTCGACATCCAGCTTCCGTCCTGTTTTAAATCGCACTTTTGCCGCAACATTAAGATGAGTGCGTACCTTGGCTGCTACAAGGAAATGGTTCGAATCGATGTTCGCAGCTCGAATCGATCGGACATCTAACACACTGGACGAGTGTCTTCCATCTATCACAACATGATCAATCTGATTTTTTTTCCCATCCGGGGATATTCACGTAGCCTTGTGTATGTCGAGGGAATCTGGTGCTGTTCACTACCATGTTCTTTGCCGCTGCAAAATCAATCAGCCTCATTCCGTTGTCGGATGTTACCTCATGAAGGCTGAATTTGCCGACCGTGGGACCGAATATATTTTCCCTTCCAATTTTATCAATAAAATCTCCTAGAACAATCTTAATGTCATGACCAGTGCAGCGGTCATATACTCTCTCTAGGCGCTCGTAGAATATATCCTTGGTCTGTTCGTCTTTCTCTTCGGTCGGAGCATGGGCGCAGATGAGACTCATGTTAAAAAACTTTGCTTTTATATGGATTGTGGCAATTCTCTCATCAACCGGAGTAAAACTGGATACAAGATTTTTAAGCCTCCGGTTTACCATGAATCCAACACCTAGCTCATGTTTCGTTTCATGGCAGCCATAATACATTGCGTAATCGTTTGTGATCTTTACGTCTGCCCGATTCCATCGCACTTCCTGTAAGGCGATAATATCAGCATTGTACTTGTCAAGTACATCCGCCAATGCATAAACTGCACCTACTCTGTAAAGAGTCCTGACATTCCAGGTGCAGATTCGCAGATCATGGTCCTTAATACGTTTGCGGGGATCGTCAACTTTAGAGGGGTTTGTTTTTCTTCTTTTTCTTTCTTTTTTCATAGTAAGCTGTTTAGACGGGGTGAGTTACTAGCCCAACGCCCAACCCAAGTTTTTATCGTTCTTATGGGTGAACGCGCGGCACATGTTAGCTCACTACCTTTAACGGGCGTTAAAGGCAGCTCCCCAGGTGACACCACGGGGAGGTCAGTGTCCACTTGAGATGAATGAGGGACCAAGATAAGTCCTGGGCGTTGCCATGTTAAAGCCGGTCAAGACCGTTCCTTGGTATCATTCATCCCCTACGTCACCCATTCCAAAGGACACCAAATTTATAATTATTCCAATAAATAAGAATATAAACAATATAAACAATATATTATAAACCCTTTTTAATTACCTAATTTCCATACATTTGATTCCATTCCCATATTTTTTTCTGTTCAATATTAATTTTCAAATAAAACGTTCAATTAAAAACTTTAATTGTTGGCATTACCTTTTTCACACTTATTATCATTTACCTTACAAAACAAACACATACGCACACTTCCACCTTCCGCCTAATCGCAAATTTAATATTAATTTTTTTTTTCGTTTTGTTCAAATATTATGTCACAACAACTCAAACCGATTGACTTTTTCCGCTGTCAAAGGTTAATTTATTATCGCCTAACATCCAACCATCCATCCGTCGTCCATTGGCAACACAACAACAAACCCAGCAAAAGTGTTCAATGTGCTGACATCTGAGTTTTCTAATCGCCAAGATTACAAATTTCATGTAATCAGTCATTAACCTTTTGGCAACAACAACACTGCCTTTTGGCCTGGCAGTGGAAAATTTTCCGTACGCACAACACAATTCAATTTTCTTGGTAGTCGACAACAAAATGGGATTTATTTTGTAAAAGTGGAGAAAAACAGACTCCACCAGCAGCAGCAGCCAACATCTATGACCGTTGTGTTGGTTTTCTTCTTCTTCTTTACTGTTCCACTAATTCATCTATGACAACCAGAGGGGTTAAACGTTCGTTACCTTAACCTCTTTCTCTGTGGATGGCTAGAATAAATAATCTATTACATTGTGTTTGTTACTTTGGAACTGCAGGAGGTTATAGTTGTTGCTTGTTCTTGCTTTCTTCATTAATCACAATTAAATACAATTTGTTATTGCTGTTGTTGTTGTTATTGTGACACCCCCCAAGCCAGGTGTTTTGCCGAGTGTTGACTACTGATTAAAATGTTTCTTGGTTGACTCATTTAATTTAAAACTGTCAAATTATTCATTTCCTCTGCAATTCTTGAGGGAGGGAGGGAGGGAGAGAGAGAGAGAGAGCGAGCGAATCTCTTAACTCATCTTCCGTTAGTTTGTGTACTTTGTGTGTTAATAACAATAATAACAATTGTAATTAAACTGCTCAGTTATATTTTTTGTAGATGTCAGCAGGTTATCGACGGCAAAGCTATTCATTTCTAGAAATTAAGTCCTGACGAGAGTGCCAACAGGAGTCGCGACATTTTATTTGTTGAGCAATGACCAATTTTGCTTACACAAAAGGAAATTTGAATTAATTTTTAAAATCAACTTTTGTTTCGTGTTTTATGGCACCCCCAATCATGCTGGCCGAATGACTTGCGGGTTGATTGTTTTCTGGAAAATTTAATGTAGAGCTTCTCCCGCCCGTTTCCATTACATGCCTCACACAAATTAAGAGACAATGTTTTGTTTATCTAAAGACTCTGTGAAATTATAATTAATTGAAATGAGGAAATGATTTATGTTTAGTTTAGATGGAAATTTATGGCCTTTCTAGAAAAGTTGTGAAAAAATAATTTATGCTATAAAGATGTTAATCGTGCTAGTGGACAGATCAATCTGCAGTGACAAACATTATTTAGAGACTAAATATGAGACTCCTATGATATTCAAATAAAACAAGTAAAAAAAAATATCAGTCGAGATATATACCATCAGCCTGTGTGGATTCAAAAACTTTTTTCAAACAAAAAAAAAAAAAAAAAAATCTTATGTATTTAGGGTTGAACCGACAAAAGTATGGATAGGATTAAAGCTCAAAAAATTGCGGGGATATCGATAGACAGAGCTTTATTATCACACTAGCCAACGAAAAACATAATATCGCTGTAAACAGGGCCACTAGGAAAACCTTTGCGGCCTGGATTTTCTGATTATTGGGATAGAACTGAGCAAAAAAGTTCACTAGACCATATGTCTACGGTGAAAATCGAGCCCCTGGATTTTTACTTGAAATTTTTTTCAAGGATATTTTGGCCAAACCATATCTCAGAAACTTGACCTATCCTGAAAATTTCCTTTTGGTTTCTTAGTACATTCACCAAGGCCTTTCATCTCCAAAAGGAAATTTCCACCCACTGACTTTGAGTCATTTTTTGTAGTACAGTGTAATTTATCGATATTTTCCTAAAAATGTACACTTTCTCGGGGCCATAACTGCCTGAAGGAGCGTTCCAATGTTTTTGCGATGTACTAGAGAGTTCTTAATTATTGTCTTGTCTTTGTGTTGGATCGAAGATCTCAGTGGTTTGGCTGTTACATACATGCCAAAATATCCAAAAAACCTTGAAAAGAAACTTCAAGTCAAAATCCGGGGCTCGATTTTCACCGTAGACATATGGTATAGTGGACTTTTTTGCTCAGTTCTATCCCAATAATCAGAAATATTCAGGCG
Source organism: Musca autumnalis (assembly GCF_047663935.1). Taxonomy (NCBI): domain Eukaryota; kingdom Metazoa; phylum Arthropoda; class Insecta; order Diptera; family Muscidae; genus Musca; species Musca autumnalis. The sequence continues at coordinate 14,604,433 of NW_027412088.1, read as the reverse complement.
CCCGTGGTAGTGTTCAAATCGCCCCACCCTAGTGTAAAGTATGGACCAAATCGGTCACTCCCATCAAGAGTTATCGTGCACACAATTTTTCCGAATATTTTTGAACTTTTGTTGGGGAGGTACCTGAAGGAGTAGACCGATATGGCTTATCTTCGAACTTAAACTAAGTTTGGGCAAAATATTACGAAGACAACATTTTGGACCGAATCGGCAGATCCGTTCGATTTTCACCGTAGACATATGGTATAGTGGACTTTTTTGCTCAGTTCTATCCCAATAATCAGAAATATTCAGGCGCCCGTGCTAGTGTTCAAATCGCCCCACCCTAGTGTAAAGTATGGACCAAATCGGTCACTCCCATCAAGAGTTATCGTGCACACAATTTTTCCGAATATTTTTGAACTTTTGTTGGGGAGGTACCTGAAGGAGTGGACCGATATGGCTTATCTTCGAATTTAAAATATGTTTGGGCAAAATATTACGAAGACAACATTTTGGACCGAATCGGCAGATCCGTTCGAGAGTTATCTTGGGCTCCAACCGCTACCCACGGTGTTATAGGGGCTTTTCAGGCTATTTTCTCAGGAAGTATGGAAACTTACACCGTCGTATGAGGGGCAGTAAATACAAGTTGCTACAACAAAAATCAAAGCGATTCGAGAGCAGATCCTAAACTGAACTTTTCCGATATTTTGTGTGGGAGATACCCGAAAGAGTGGACCGATTGAGTCCATATTGAAGCATCATCTAAGTCTGGTAGAAGTTTCACGATGTGCAAAGCATGAACCAAATCGGTAAATTCCTTCAAGAGACAGACGGTCGGACATGGCTAAATCAACTCCAAATTGTCTGAAACACATTTCGTCCAAACATACTTGGGGTCTACAACCATTATTTCGATGAGGCACATTTTGCCCGTATGTAGTGTATATATACCCTCGTTAGCATAAATGCTGAGGGTATAATGAAAATAAGTAAAAATGCAAATGCTATGAAAAATCATAAACAATTGGGATCACTCCTTTCAAAAGTCATCAGACTCTTTAGTTGGTCACCGATGACTATCGACAAGAAAAGTTCAGGCATTGCTTAAAGGTCATTTATCGTATCATGTTGAAAATATAAAAGCGGATGTTGACAGTATCATTTTCTTTTCAAGGGGGAGCCAATACTTCTCGAGATATGAGCCCGAAATGTTTCAATATGTATTCACCTCTCATAAAAAGTGTAGTCTAGGGTTGTAATTCAAGACGTCTTTGTTGTCTGTATTTTATTTATTTTTATTTAATTTTATTTTATTTTTTCTATTTTTATTCTATTTTATTTTAATTTATTTTACTTTATTTTTATTTTATGTTATTTATTTTATTTATTTCTATTTTATTTTATTTTTGTTCTATTTTATTTTATTTTTATTTTATTTTACTTTATTTTATTTTATTTCATTTTATTTTATTTTATTTTATTTTATTTTATTTTATTTTATTTTATTTTATTTTATTTTTATTTTATTTTATTTTACTTTATTTTATTTTATTTTATTTTAATTAATTTTATTTTATTTTATTTCTAATTTATTTTATTTTATTTTATTTCATTTTATTTTATTTTATTTTATTTTATTTTATTTTATTTTATTTTATTTTATTTTATTTTATTTTATTTTATTTTATTTTATTTTATTTTATTTTATTTTATTTTATTTTATTTTATTTTATTTTATTTTATTTTATTTTATTTTATTTTATTTTATTTTAATTTTATTTTATTTTAGTTTATTTTTATTTTATTTTTAGTTTATTTTACTTTATTTTAATTTTATTTTATTTTAGTTTATTTTTATTTTATTTTATTTATTTTTATTTTATTTATTTTTATTTTATTTATTTTTATTTTATTTTATTTTATTTTATTTTATTTTATTTTATTTTAT